>NW_010254678.1:1710-21028 GCF_000690775.1 Eurypyga helias | reverse complement strand
TTTTTTCAGCTAATTGCAAAGATTAGAGCTCTGTGCCATCCAAAAATCCCCTCGCCCCTGGCAGTTTGAATACTTGCTTCTTCTGGGAGAAGATAGCTCCACAGTCACAAGAGCTCTTGAATCTCCATGTGAGCCAGCCGCTGTCCTTCTGAGGGTACCAGGAAACATCTGCAGAGAGGTGGTTTGTAAGGATTCATTATGATGATTTACTTGCAGGAGGCCTGTAGCAGGATAATTGACTCGATAAGTTCCTGGTCTTGCCCATGAAAGCACCACATGTAGTACGGGATGCTTCCTCCCATGGTCACACTAATGTGGCACTGCATATCCGTCATACGGTGTCAGCACGTTGGAGTAGGGGGAAAACCTTGTGCTGATTTAATGGACTGTCCCAGCTGAGACCAAATATCCATCTTGGCCAATACCCTGACTCGGAGTGGCCGCTTAGGGAAAAGCCTGTCAACAGGAGAGGTACAGTGCTCTTTCTCTGAAAACTCGTGCCAACTGTGCAAGACTTCATAGAATGGTTTGGGTTGGAAGGGACCTTAAAGATCATCCAGTTCCAACCCCCCTGCCATGGGCAGGGACACCTTCCATAGCCCAGGTTGCTCCAAGCCTCATCCAGCCTGGCCTTGGACACTTCCAGGGATGGGGCATCCACAGCTTCTCTGGGCAACCTGTCCCAGTGCTCCCACCCTCTCCAGGAAGAATTCCTTCCTGATGTCCCATCTCAATCTCCCTCTTTCCATTTAAACCCATTACCCTTGTCCTGTGATATATGCTACAGGTCACTGCAAAATTACCACTAGGAAAGCAAGTGTATATAGGTGTGTATACATATATATATATATAGTCAAGAGTAAAGCCAATATACGTATATTCCAAGGTATTACACAGTTCCAGCTAGCAAAGCAAGTCTGTACTTAAGGAACTATGTGCACAGCTATAAATATATTTTATGAGGTGTTACCAGAATGGCACTCACCCAACTGCTCCCAGGAGTGGGGCCAGTTGGTGATGGAAAAGTCTCACTTCAAAAATGATCCGTGTCACCGAGGCCAGAGTCAGCCAGGCATCCCCAGCAAGGGCCTGGTGTGTGGGAGATCTGCAGGGCAGCTGTTGCAGAGAAGCTGATTTTGGGTAGGTATTGTTACTTTTTATACCTTTTTGGCATAGATTCCTCGTTTTGGGTAGGTATTGGGTTACTTTTTATACCTTTTTGGCGTAGGTTCCTCGTTTTGGGTAGGTATTGGGTTACTTTTTATACCTTTTTGGCGTAGATTCCTCATTTTGGGTAGGTATTGAGTTACTTTTTGTACCTTTTTGGCATAGATTCCTCATTTTGTGTAGGTACCGAGTTACTTTTTATACCTTTTTGGCGTAGATTCCTCATTTTGGGTAGGTATTGAGTTACTTTTTGTACCTTTTTGGCATAGATTACTCATTTTGGGTAGGTATTGGGTTACTTTTTATACCTCATTGGCGTAGATATGTAAGTGGGCGTAGGACATCAGTCCCCTGAATAGTTGTTGACTTCTGTTTTCCTGGAAAGTCAGTTTTTTATCTCACTGTCTTTGTCCTGCCAACTGTTCCCCATCAAGGAGGTTTTGGCTGAGCGTGTCAGGGATGTCTCAGGACTGCTGGCTAAAGACATCCCTCTCTGGAGAAGCTGGGAGGATGCTCTTAAGGCGTCTCAGCTGGCAGCACATGAAGTGTTGAAGGTACAGAGTGGCACGTGGTGGTGTCCAAACTGACGTCGCCAGTGGCGCCTGATGTTACAGCTCATAGTAATGAAGGGACCATGCCAGGAAAACGGAGCAAATACTGGTTGGAGAGAGGCGAGGTGGAGAAGGGCTGTGGGAAGGGACCATGTGGGAGCAGCTGTGTTGAGGACAGGTTGAAAGCTCCATAGTTTAACAGCGTGGCTGTGTTCGATGTGCGTTGACCGCGCTAGGTTGCAGACTTTTGGAGATTTGACAATGTTCAAGTGTCTGCAGCAAGTGCCACTAAAATTTTAAGGTAGTAAAAAACCAAAACAGGAAGAAAAGCAAACCTTTTTCCTGTACAAGTCTGTACAACTGGTTTGAAAGCTGCAGGTTTTCCGTCTGGGATGACTTTGGAAGTCTGCGTGGTGAGGCCATCTGGACATCACGTGAAAATGGATGAGCCAAAAGAGGATCCTGTTTTTGGGAAGTACGTCTCTCTTGCCCTTGGCTGGCCCTCCTGCCAGGCATCCAGCGCCTGCAGGAGCCCTGAATTGGGAAGGGGAGCAAAGGCGTGCAGCTCCTGGGAGGGATGTGGGCTGTGCGTGTCTGCCGGAGGCACACGTCCACTCAGGCTGGCTTTAGCACATCGAGACATTCACAGGCACAATCGAAGAAGAAGGTCACAGGAGCTGGCTTTAAATGTAGAAAAGGAGGAGGAATGAGTAGGTTGGCAGCTTTCTGAGGAATGCAAGGCTCTTGGGGTATAACTTCTGCACAGCCACAGCATGAGGGAAAGATCAGCCTTACTTGCAGCATTGTCAAGTGATGTTCATCGCTGCAAAGGTGACTGGTTTTTCTCCCTTGCTATTAGGTTAGGAAAGCACCAGGACAGGCTGCGAATCCCTTCCCCAAGGATTTCAGGGCAGGGATAACACCTGCTGTGGGTTCAGTGGGGCTGTGCTGGGTTTCCCCAGCTCTCCTCCAGCGTCGGTCCTGTGGTGCGTCTCCCCTGTCTGACCGTGGGAGAAGTCGGTGCGTTCCCTGCAATGCTGACTGGTGGTAGTGGCACATCCATCCTGCTCAGTAGGGAATGGACACTTTCACTTTTACTTCTGGTTTAGGCACTTTCACTTTTGCCTTCACAGAGCCTGCGCAGAGACCTTCCAGGACCTTCTGCTTCCGCAGATGAAACGTGCATGTGTCAGGGTTTTGCCTGAATTTCTGTGAGCCCAGAGTCTTCCTTAGGGTGGGAGCAGATCTGAAGGAGCCTCTTAAATCTGAACGGGGAGATGAGGGTCACAGCAAGCTGCCAGGCTTGGTGCCACGCTCTACAATGGTTTCATCTCATGTATTTATGTATTACTATGGCAACTTTTTTTTTCTCCCCTTTTGGACTTTGATTTTTACAAAGCAGCTGAACTTGCAGGGAGGAGCAAATGGTTGAGTTATCATCTGCAGAATTGCTGTTTGTGTTGCATTTCCAAGAGCTTCCCAGGCTTTTTTTTTTTTTTTTTTTTAAGCCTTCAGCCTTTACCCCTGAAAGACACTGAATATCCAATGTTTCTGCTGATTTAACACCCTGCATCATCAATGTGTGTTCTGTGCCCAGTGGGGTTTTTAACCCTCTGATTTCTCTTTGTGAACTCAGTGTCTCACCTACGCAGCGTGAGGCTCCCAGCATACACATGTAGACGTGGCCTTTCGCATGCTCCCAGACCCCAAACTTGTCGATGGTGCAGAGTTGTGAGGTGCTGCCGGTTAGGAAAAGCAGAATAATGCACCCTAAAAATTGAGATGGTTTGGAGCAGTAGCTGTGAAATTAAATGGCACCCGCCGCAGTCCAGTGCTTTTGGGACACACGGAGCGGTCGGGGGAGCTTGTTTAGGCTGGTGGAGGAGATGCTGAGCACAGGGCTGTCTCTCCTCGGAGGATGACTCTGGATACAAGTGTTGGGGTGCTCCAGCAAGAGGCAAAAAGGGATGTTATGTTTGGTTCAAGCCTTTAAGCAGAGCTGTGAGCTGGGAGGTAATTCCCTGCTCTGATTTCCGTGGAGGAATCTAAACTCCCTGCCTGTCTCTTGATTCACAGGATGCAGGAGGCACAAAGCAAAATGAAAGACAAGTGAGGAAAAAAGTGAGAAAACAACATCTTTTCCTATCCTTATTGTTTAAAGAGAGAAAACAGTAATACTGAGAGAGCTCAAGAGCTCTTTATTTTTCATTTTTCTGTGCTTGAGAGACAAGTTGTGTTCACCTGCTTTTTACTGCTTCTGATGATCCGGAATCACCTGAAAGTGGGAGATTTGGAAACAATTAGAACCCTTTAAAAACAGGAGGCAAAACCCCAAGCAGGCTGCAGGGTGACAACACCTGCTCTCTTGCTCATCACCAAAGGAATGGGGGCCTTTCTGCTTTAGAGCCTAAAACGAGAACTTACCTATTGTCCAAAATTTTGGTGAGCCCAGGAATTCCTGTGTTTCTAAGTGGCTGCTCTGTTTAATATTTGTATTTTAACAGCTGCAAGAGCACAACTACTGCAGGGCTTTTCTTTGTTCCTGCATCTGCATTGTATTTGTCAACTGCTTGGGGACCTCTTCTTGGTGGGATGCTGTTGGGAAGTGTTTATAGGGATGTTTTCCTTCAGAGATGTCAAGAGCCTTTTGGGCTTCGAGAAGGTGCTGTCTGTTGAGGCTTTGAAGGAAGGCTTGCTCTCGTGGTATTAAAACCCATGTTCATTCAAGACCTGAAGATCTTCATAGAAAAACCAGATAACCCTGAGAAACTGAGCATGCACGCTGTGTGCAGACATCAACTATCACACCCTAAAAGAGTGCACGTGAATCTAAGTGACTTCTTAGCACAAGAGAAAACTCTGACCTGCTCAGCGTGAAGTTAATTTACCACCAGGCTTTGCTTCTAGCAGTTGCTAATGATTTCTTGGGTTTTTTTTCTGTTGTAAAGAAAAAATCTTGTAAGGGCTCGCTGGCAAACAGAGAGCTTGTATTCCTCCTGCCAAGGGACAATTTAACTTGCAGACAAAGACTTGGGGGTTGCACGGCTGGAGGGGAGCTGCTGCTTTGCTCCATGGAGATCAGGGCTTGTTAAATGAGGCCATGTGAATCACACTCAACTGCCACCTGCCTCTGCTGAGGCCCTGTATTGGTCTAGGGGTGCCCAAAGGTAATATCTGTGCCTGCTTTTTGCTGATTTCCTCCAGGTTTTCATCCGGAGTCGAAGGAGTCGAGTTCTCTTTTGCAGACAGCAGTTTCGGTGTTGCAGAGCTCCTACTTGGACTCTACATCTCAGGACGGTTTTCAGTACAGCCAAGCAATCCTGGTGGAAAACGATGTTTTTTTAAGTGAGGTAAGGCCGGTGGGGGAGCAGGGTGTTGCTGGCAGCTTGAGAAAGGGTGGCGTTTCTTTGAGAGCTGCAGTCTGGTTTATTGGCAGGTCTGTTTTTCTTTTGGAGCACGTTTCTGATCTGCCTGCCTCATAGAGCCCCATTTGCAGTTCCTGACTGAAAGGGAGCCTTTTCTTTGCGTTCTTGCACTTCTTCCTAACCAATCCCATCAGGAACAAAAGGTCCATTCAGCCAATGTTGCCAAACATTCAACAGCAGTTCCTGGAGCAGGCCTTTGGGGCAGGTTGAAATCCTGGTTTGCTACCTAGCAGGAGAGCTTTAATGGTACCGCACTTCTGCTGATTCACAGCGAGGCAGATTTCCATGTGGTATTTCTTTTTTCTGCCCTCACACCTGTGCAGGCACCAGTTTCAACCCTGTTTCCCTTTCTCCAGCTGACTGGAGCGTGTATGGAACCACTTTTAAAATGCCTTCACCCCTCCACTATTGCTGTGCTTGGTGTGGAAGAAAGGCCGTCTTCTCTGGGGACTGGAGATGACCAGATGACCAGTATGCTTGTTGTCATGAATTAAACAGAGCTTAGACATTTTGCTGTCTAAATCTGGGATAGTCTCTGTGGAGCCAGACAAAAAACTGGAAAAGCATGTATCAAGTCATTTGTTGATTTGCCTGTGAGTTCTAAAGCCAAAACAAGCAAAAGCCATGATGAGATTGTTATTTTCTTACCTTCTAACCCTGTTTAAAAAATCCCATCCTTCTACAACTTTTTATTAATGCCCCAAAACATCATGGACTTGGCCCCAGGTCTGTTTGCTCCCATGATGCTCTCCTTGTCTGCACTGAGAACACGTTCTGCTTTAATTGACAAAATCAATTGCAGTAATGTGTTATTGGGCTGTAATTTGTGTAGTAGTCGACCAAACCATCTGAGCTGTAGTCGTGTGATAGCACCTGCCCTCTAGTCAGTAGTCTAGGCTTCGCTGGTCAGGGGAGAGAGAAAAAGAGGGGTGCCTCCAAGCATCTCCCCTTCTGTAGGCATCTTCTCCATGGCTGAGGTGATTTGTCTTCTGATGGCTGTAGCTGGCTGCTAAATGTGATGCTCCAGCAGCCCACGTGCTGCTCGGTGAAACAAGCTCCGCAGCAGCCGATGATGCGTGGCAAGAGGGACAAGGTGGAATAAGACTGGGCTTCTCTGGGATGAGGAGTGTAGGGCTGGATGTGTCTGCTGTCCCTTGGAGGACTGCTGAGGGCAAAGGCAGAGACGGATGGACAGACAGATGCATGGATTGGGGGCTTTGTGTTGGGAGACTGGGTGTATGTATGCCTGGGGGGGGGAATGTGTGGGCACGGGAACTGGTCCAGCATCACCTGGCTGCTGCCAGCTGCCCCGTGCTCACCATGACTTGGAAGTACTTGGCACACGTTGCCCTCACACCATGAACGTGTTACTTGGCTCTGGCATGAATGGACTAGAACAAAGTGCTGTTGTATCTTCTCCAGCTCAAAGCTTTTGCCCAAGCAAAGGAAGCCGCCGGGTACAGCCAGGAGGAGCTGCAGGAGACCTTTGCATTTCTCCTGTTTGATAACGAAGAAGAGGTAACCCAAAATGTTTATTCAGCTTAAGAAGTTTGATGCCAAATGCCTGCGCATGTGTTCTGTCCCACCAACACCCAGCAGGTCTGTTGACAGAAGTGTCCTGGCTCTCTTTACCCCAGTGACCAGTGCAATTACTACTGCACAAATAGTCCAGAGCGAGTTCTGAATGCAGCTCCTGGGAGGTTTTAGCGATGGATCTTATTGTACATCTCTCCAGTCAATTACTGTTTGAGATCTGGCCGCCTCCTTTGCCCTCTGCAGGGAGGCAGAAGGAGTCTTCCTTTTCCAAGTGGATTTATGGTCAAGTACAGAAACCTTTCATGTATGCTTAGAAGAGAAAAGCACCTTTGTGACAGAAGATAGGATTTTAGAGGTGGTTTGAAGTTAAATTCCCTTAGTTGTGTCACCTAGGTGGAGAGAGAGCCTGACACAGCTACTGGGAAGGTGATTCCTGCCCAATTTTCACAAGGATGCTTTTAATTTTGTGAAGAGAGTTTGTCTACACAAGGATGCTCAGGGAATCTAGTGGGAATTCGCTTTTAATGTGATTTAATGATGCCATGCTAAATGGTTTTGTTCAGGATGAGAGTGGCCTGAATGCAGATTACTTCTGTATGGATTGAGTTATAGCAAAATAAACTATTCCTGGTCTCAGTTTGGGCGTGGGAATTGTCCTGCTTCATTTTGGCTGTTTGGAATTTAGTCTGTGCCAAGTGACTGAGCTCCTTGTACAGACCTTAGGAAAGAGGGAGCTCTCCAGAGGTCAGTTAGACCTTGTTTAATGCAGGCATCTAACTTCAGTGGGATAAATCGCTCTCTGGAGGTGTCTCTCTGTTGTTCAGAGAAGTCTATCTGGCTAGTCTAAGCTAGCCACTTGCCTTTTTGGAAGCAGAAGTTAGGTGTGATGAGTGCCCCGTGTTGCTTATAAAGGGACTGGCTACAGTCGGACTGCTTTGCTTTTATTTCTCCCTCATAACGAGTTGAAACTGCTCCTGTTGTCACTCTTTGCTCCGTCTATATTTGGCCTTTGCACACTTTGATGAATCTGCTTTGGATGTGAATTAAAACAAAGCTGGTGTGATGCTCCTAAGGTAGTAGTTGTGCCTATGGAGGAGTGAGCACAGGTTAGAATATGTTCTTGGCCTTCGTGCCAGCCCCGCTGCATTTAATTTTCCACAACTTGCCCATGCCGATAAAAAAGGAGCCAAGTCCAACCTTGCACTTGCAGTGGTTTCTGGGCATGCTGGGACTGTAAGGATCTTTAACGACCTTGCAGCACGTGTTTGCCAGTTGCAGGTATTTTGCCAACTGTCATGCTACAGGTTTCAGTAGCTGCATCCCTTATTTTTGAAAATAAATAGTAAAAGAGACTGTCTCTTCTTTTGAAGGCGAAAGAGGTGTGTCAGACAGGCCTCCGTGTAAACAGCAGCTCTATTTCCACGCTTGGTGACCCAGCGAAAGGTAAGATTTCCATTCAGAGGACCAAGAGACCTGTTCACTGTTCTGGGGATATTGACTCCTTCAACAAAAGCAAAAGCCCAGACAAACGGCTGGTACTGCCTTGTTATTTACTGCAAATATCCATGGAAAATCCCATGTTTCTTACATGGGAAGCTGCATTTGTTTAGATCAAGCAAGCAGCAGTGTTTTCCTTCTGCCCCTTCAACCAGATGAGGATGGGATCTTCCCCAGGGAGTGTTATTGTCTCTTTGCTTCTTCATTTCAGGCTTTTTCTCCCTTGGTAATAACCACCTTTGTCACCAAAGTGGCTTTTTGGCAGCTCTCCCCACTGGTTTGCTTTTCGGAGCCTGTTTGCTGAGCTTTTGCCAACAGTCCTGTTAATAACCAGAGCAGATTGTGACATGTCAAAGCCCTTTTCAGTGTGTGCGTGTTCCTTGCCCAAAGGTCTGGGGCCTCAAGACGTGCAGTGCAGGACACATTACTCCAAGAAATCCTTCTGCCAGAAGCAGAACAGCTCCCAGTGCTTATCCTGCAAGTCCTTGCAGGCCGAGACACCTAATTATTGAGCGGTTAATGGCAGTGAATGCAAAACCAAGCAAGAAGTGGTTATTATCTGGGTGTATATCTTATTCATCTCAGTCCATCAGGACTATTATGGTGTGTCTGTAGCCCTTCTCCTGCCCTGTCTCCCCCACCATGTACTTCTTTACCCATCTTGTCTACAAATCTAAAGCAGGAGGGAAGATCCAAGGCCCCCCCTCAATAAGTCAACAAATCCTGTGCATGGAGAAGAGATGGGAATCAACCTTGTCAGAACCTTGTCACAGGGTAGAAGGTTCATGTTGGCATTTGGGATGCTGAAGGGCCATAAGGAGCCAAGGAAGGGGCCCAGGAGGGTGTATGCCATGCCATGGGCCTGCACTCATGCCCTTGCAGTGTGTGTTCCTCACGTATAAACATCCGTGTTGCCTTTGCCTGACTCCAGACTGAGCAAAGTGCCTGTCCCACTTCCAGTCCAACCTGGAAGCCCTTCAGCAGATTCTCCTGTGAGAGACAGGCCCTCGCTCACAACGTTTTTGCGTAGTGTGGGCGAAACTGAGGTTAGCTGTGCTGCTTTTCCCAGGAGACACCCAAGTTAACTCCTTTCCTAGAGCTGACCCTGAAGCATATAATGCTGTTCCATACCAGCAGTCAAAAAAGAGGAAAGAGTCAAGAGTTTCACCCTTTTTATGGCAGCAAGTACTACTCTGGTTTGCAGCACGGGCTCTGCGGACACTCCCATTTCCGCAAGGAGGGTTCTTTTTGGCCATTGGCTTTACAAGACTGATGATTCACATTATCTGGCTTTGCTTTGTTTCCACAGGGGTTTATATTTCCAAGTATGCAGACTGTCTTCATCCAAAACCCTGGTATCATGGAAAATCAGGCTATATCGTCATCTGTAAGCTAATTAAGGTAAAAATCAAATCTTTCTTCTCAGGTGGAATGGCTTTCAGAAGCTGCTATACAGGGAAAGTAGTCTGTAAGGGGACATTGGTGCCCATAACTGGGATGGGGTGTAAAATCGGATGTGTTGAGAGCTCGTTGGGATTTTTGCCAAAATGTGTCTGGCTAGAAAGCAAGAGATCTAACTGGTCATGACTGGTGGCCTGCAGGGCAGCAGAGGGTTCAGAGGACCTTCCAGATTTCACCACTGACATTGGAAATTCCCCATAGGGTCACCTTTTTCCCTGGACTTTCATGCATTCTGGGGATTTGAGGGAAGAGCTCTAAGGTAGCTCAGTTCACAGCCCCGTTCTGTTCCTCCATGGGGCTGGTGCGTGGCCCCTTTCCTCCCCACTGGCTCCTGCTCTCTGTAGCTGGCACTGCAAACACGCTGCTCCCGTTTGCTGTCCTGGGCAGTGCAGGTTTGTCTGCCATGCTGAACTGGGCCGGGTCAGACCCTCAGGTTTGGAAGTGATGGGGAGTGTGGGACAGCCAGCAACACTGTCCTTGGGGAAAAGGAGAACTCAGGGCTTCTGCCAACAATTATGTGTAAATTTTTTTTTTTTGGTAAATTTTGTGGCACAGGGGAAGGTCAAGGTGGTGTCTGAGAATTACACAATGTGCCCATCTCCTGGCTACGACTGCCATGTTGCCGTGAGCAGAAGCAACGTACCGTCAGAAACCAGCCACTGCCAGGCCTTCGAGCAGAGCCAGGTACAGGTTTGCACTCTCGGCTCGCTTGCGGGCTGCAGGGGAACGCAGCGCTGGCCCAGGTGCCTCCTTCATTCCTTGCCTTGTTTTTTCACGTGTTTCCCTTCTCACCTCAGTATTACGTGTACGAAGTGTCCAACGGCAGTGCTGCCGAGCGGCCCAGGCAGATCTGCCCGTACATAGTCATCGCCTGCCAGTACAGGGAGCCGAAGGAAATGCCTGTCTTGGCTATGGAGAGTGTGTAAGCAACTTGCTGTCATTCCAAAATACCCAGTCACTTTTGTAGGCTGTTTTTCCTTTTCCCATTGCTAAATGTTCCTCTTTTCTTCTGTTTTCTCTAGACCTGAGCTTAATCACAAAGGTAAGAGCATCTGGTAGTTGTTTTTTTTGTTTTTTTTTTTTAATAAACGTACCTTTCTCTGTTTGTCCTCCTCTCCTCTCCTGCTTTCTCTGAGCCGTTCTCCCTTTTGCCTGTAGCGTTGTACTGTCCATGGAGGGGACAGCTCTCCATCCAGGGCCAGCTTTTGTGCAACATCGCCCTGAGGACCCCATACAGCTCCACGATTCCAGCACAGCTGTAAGTCGCCCCTTTCTCTTCTTTCTGTGTGATTTGTGGAGTGTGAAGCATTACACCTTTGGGTGTCTGTGTACCAGCGAAAGCCAATTTTGTCTCTGTTGCCCCATCCCTTTAGGGATCAGCGTCTTCTTGCAGCTGTACCAATTTACCACTGTTGGAGCAGACCATCAGTGGCAGGGAAGTGGTGCTGAGCAGCCAGCGGTGCAGTGTCACAGCAGCAGCAGGATGAGGACATGAGATCGGTCCCTGAACAGCAGCTGGAAACTGCTGTATTTTTTGCCATGTCTTTTTGTTAACTGCTTCAGGAAGTTTATTCCAAATCAGTTATTCCTGCTTGGGTTTTTCCTCCTTGTGAAAGGTGGCATCCTGATGATGCCTGTATGGTCAGCCAGTTGTGTTTACAGGTCGGCACAATGGCAAATAAAGTATTGAGGCAACTAGCATTCAAAAAAATGAGATATTTAAAACCTTCAGTAATCAGAAGCCAACTAGCAGGCAGCAGTTTGAAACAGGCAGTGACTGTCAGTGACACAGACACCAGTATCAGTGTTTGGAGATGTTTACAAACACGATCCTCAAATCAGCAAAGTGCTAAGCAAGCTGCACCTTCTCCAGCCTTCTCCAGAGCTACTTTCTCTGGTTTTAGTGACAGGGCAACCAGGGCTCTTACTGGGCTTAATCCTGAGCGCCTTCTGTGCTTGTGATCTTACCATCTGCTGCTTTATTCCCACAGGCCTCCCAAGCTGGACATGAACCATGTCATGGGTTTGTCTGACTTGAAGAAAAAGCTACCAGAGGCTGCATTTGGGAAAAGAAATTACATTGAGAATGAAGGTGAGTGCAAAACCCTTCAGCATGATGATGTATGCTTGGGCTGTGCCGTAGCGGGTCCAGGCTGAGGTCCACGTAGTGCTGAGTCCTGTCTCAGATGGTGGATGATTGGAGATAAGTAAGGAAAGATGCCAAGGCAGCACAGGGATGTTTTTCTGTCCACACTTTCACATGATCTCCTGGTGTGATACAGTCCTCTTACCAAAGCAGCTCTTTAATCAGCCTGTTCCTGGGACAGGACAGGGTGGGAGACCCTGTTTTGAAACCTAGGCTTCCATCCTGCAAGGTGCCAAGCAAGAGAAAATGCAGGGAGAGAAACTTTTCCTCTTCTTACATGATCTGCCTGTGAGGTGAGGGACATGGCACCTCTTAGGCTCTGATCCAGCAGCTCCTGCATGTGGGCAGGTGGGGGGTAGCTGCCAGCCAAAGCCAAAAGATGTGGCTACCTGTAGTAGCTCTGCAAGTAGTCATGGGTAACCTACTCAGCACTTCCAGGGAACTGACAGTCTGAGAGGGGGAGAGTCCAGAGATCTTGTGGAGAGACGGAATGTTCAGCAATAAGGGGAAAAAAAAAAAGCACAGGTTTGGGGAAGGGAGAGGAAGGTTCTACTGATCACTTAGTGGTGCTAAGAGACCCTACTTGCCTATAGTCAACCACTCCCTGCCCTGGTCAGTGCAGGATGGGGAGGAGGGGACCTGTGCCTAATTACATTTCAGAGTTCGCACTGCTGGCTGCTTTTGGGTTGGGATTTCGATGAGCTTGGTAGCTCTCAGCCCCAGAATATTGAGTTCCTGATGGCTGTTAGTGGCTGCGCATTGCAGCAGACACGCAGTTACTGGCAGGGATACAGCAGGTGGCACATGGACAACTCTGGATGTGATTTGCAGAAGCTCCAGGTGCTGTTTCCCTGCTATCTTGCACCAAAATAAGTGTGGGCTGCTGCAGTGCTACCTCCCATCTGTGTAGCGGCTCTGCTGAGCCAGGCCTGATCGGGGTTAGCATTGAGCTCACGGTGCAGATTGATGCAGGATAATGCCAAGGACAGCGGGAGAGGCAGGGGAAGTGTGGGAGACCACAGCAATGCTTGATCAAAGGCTGCTGTTGGAGCCACAGTCTTACAGCTGGCTGATGAAGGTGAGGAAATACTTGAACAGAAGAATTTTGCCACAAAGTTCAGTGGGGTGAGGTGGGACCGCGATCTTGCCTTCGTTAAACTCCCTTTGGGATCTGGAATAAGGATGCTCTGTAACTGGGAGAGTGTGGCATGTTAGAATGAGGTGTTTCCCAATGAAAGGCTCCCTGTCTCAGCTAAAGGACACAGTGTTGGTTAAGTTGCTTTTGTTAGCGGCAAGGATAAGATAGGAAACGTCTCCTGTGAACCACGGGTTGAAGAGGAAACTCACTGTGATAGGAATCCATACACCAGCTTAGGAAATTGTGAGAAATCTTTTTTAAACCCAGTGCTTCCACCCACTGCACACCCATCTTCCTGGTATGGGAGCACTTGTTTGTTCAGAGGTCATGCAAGAGGCACTATTTACCCACTAAATTCTCTCTCTTTTGCCTGCAGTCTGTTTTCAAGGTGTTTACTTCAGTCTGTATGAAGTAGAAATATCAAATAAGGATCAATCTAAAATGGATCAGTTAGTAGAACACCTAAAGGAAAAGGACTTGGTAAGTATTTTAAAACATTGTCGTTGTGGAAGGAAAGTGGCCATTTAAATGTTCTCTTGAAACTTTTGGCAACGTTATTCGCAGATTCGGAACTAATGCAAAATGGAATGAATATCCCTTCTTTAAGTATTATTTTCCTGCTGTGTTATTCTCAAACATGGTTTAGTCTTTCTGTGTATAAACTGTTAACTGAAGATCACCCACTGTGAGCTGGGAACTGATTTCTAGGATGAGCAGAAGGCATTATACCAGGAAAATCTCTTCTTTGGCTATATTTATGCCAGATTAGATTATTTTATTGTCTTTATTAATGATTTTCCATCTTGCATTGCGAACAGCGTGGTGGGTAAGGACTGCAAGGGGATCTGATGTGTTAAGAAAGCAGAAGCAAAGACCCCCAGTGCCAAAATGATAATTAGAAAGCAAAAACCTGTCACGTGTCTGCCTTTCTCTCCTCGTGGCTGTCAGATTGCCCCCACTCAGCCAGATACTCAGGCTGCCGAAACCTCGGGGTCTTCCGGGAGCTCTGAAGATGCTGAGATTTATCTTTTTGGTTTTTAATCAGAAATTCCCCTTGTGCTACATTATCTGATAAGGCTTTTTTTCTGGTACACTGGGATCTTTGAGTTCTTGTGTGATTGTTACATCTCCTTGTGACTCCAAGGGATGAACCTCACCCCTGTGGAGCACAGCACCCGTGTCTTAGTCAGGATTTGTGGTTGGCTTGGGTTTGGCTTTGTTGCTGCTGATTGCTCTCTCACATCTGATGCTTTCTGTAGATTCAGGGTTGTAAATTCACTGCCACAAACTCCTGGCTGGCTGGGCATATCCTTCCCTCACTCTCAGTTGGCAGCGACCCATGAACTGCCTGGAAGTGCTGTTGCTGTGCGGTGTTGCTGAAGAGCTGCCCATCGATTTGCAGCTTCCCACATGTACCAGAGCCAGTGTTGGCTGTGGATCCCCGTAACAAAAGCTCTCAGATTCTTTAAAGTATTAATTAAACTATCTTTTATTGGTAACAACATGAGAATCAAAAATGGGGACAGCAAAGACACTTAATGCCCCTTGACATATGGGGAACCCTGAACTGTGCAGCAGCAGTCGGACCCATGGTTGGGGCAAAGATCTATCCATGTTGCAGCTCAGCTTGAGGTTCTCAGCATCTGAAGGGACATAAGCTTGTCTATGCTTATCCCCTTTTTCTTCCCCCATTCTCACCAATAAAGAATATTTTAATCAATCCTTCACAGAGTCCAAGTGCCTTTCTTACTGGGATCCGTGACAGCCGCTTGTTCTGGTGCGTTACACCATGTTTGCAGCCACTGAAGGTTATAACGTGCCTCCTGCCAAGCTGGAGGTTGCAAAGATAAGGTGGTTGAATTGGCCATCAGCAGTTTGGTATTGAAGGCCATCAGGAGCATTGTTTCCCTAGAGCTTCCCCACCCCCATATATCTGTCAAACTGGACAAATCTCCCTTATTTTGGCAAATAAACAGTCACAGCCCCTTTTGAGTGTGCTTCTTCCCTCCCCTTAGCGCGCTGTTGAATGGGCCATGGGAGAATCTGCTTTGGCAGCAACTCCCAAAAGTGTGAATGAAAAATGCCTTCCATCTCCCGTCCCATTCACTGGTGCTTGGGCCAGGCACCCCACCTTGTACAGGGCCCAAGTGAAAATGAAAGGGTGACTGGGGCAAGGTGGGGTTGCCTGAGGCTGGCTGCACTCCTCTGGGTGCTGGGTGATGTCTCTCAGCTCTCTGTCGGGTGGCTGCTGCCCTGTGGCTTGACTTCCCTCCTCACCTGCCAGAAAATCATCCTCTTTTTCGGAAACCGTAGCTATTTCATTGATCTGGATTTATGCAGCAGAGATGCTGGCTCCTATTCCTTCTCTGTTGGCTTGAGACAACCCCAGCAAGGAGCTGCTGTTCTGAATAGTGAATGTTAGGCTGAAATTGGTCAGCGTTTACGGAGTTGTTCTGTTGTCCTGGAGAAAGGAGGCTGTGGGCTGAGGATCTGTTACGTCTGAACATACTGAATGCAATTGGCAAAGTTTCACACGGCGTTAGAAGCCACAGGCTTACTCTATTCCTGTAAGTTTCCTGAAGAGATGTGTCTGCATGGAAGAGAAAGATCCAAATGGGTCTCCCCAAGGAGGGAAAGACAGCCCAAGCCAAGCTCTGCGATGAGGCATTGAGCAACACCCAGACACAAGAAAAGCTTTGATAAGTGCCTGTACTTTTTCAGACGTGCTGTCATCCAGCTCTGAGACAGTCACAGGCATCTCTTAGACTCAGCAAATTGTTTTTCACATATTCATTGATACTGATGCTGCTAATAAGCAAGCTGCATGGCCTGAACTTCAGTCGGGCTTCTGGCAACAGTCGGCTCTGTTTTGTCAGATGCTGGTGTCCAGCTTTTCTTTCCCTGCTGGAAAACCCTCCCTTTAGGCTGCTGAGAGCAATTCCTGGCTGAGGTGAGCTTTTGAACTGAAGGGACTAAAATTAACCCTGTTCATTAATTGCAGACAGTTTGGCTAAGCATAATTATTTTTTAAGATGTACGTAGGGGGAAGTTGAGAGCTGAATAACAACATAAATGGAACACTTGGGGTTACAGGTCCCAGTTGACCCAAGTGGCGTGGACCAAACGCTGCTCTCCTCAACAGGGAGTGAGCTGGTGGTGTTGGCTCACGTTCACAGGCAGTCAGGACCTGTTGACAGTCACGCTGAGTGATTTGAAGTGTGCTGAGAAAGAAAAGGAGTTGTTACTCTAACGTTGTGTGTGTTTGTCATAGGCAATCATCAAATATTTACAAGATCAGGGAGTCCTTATCCTCCTGACATCCTCTGCCCTGGCACGAGATGATGGTAAGACATGGTTGCGTAGAAACCAATATCTGTGCTTAAACATCCTGCTCTGTTTTAGAGACGGAGGGTGGGCACCCTCAGTCTAACCTGTTGCTTTCTCTCACAGGGTTCGACCCGAAGGAGCCTGTCAGCCTCCTGGCCCTCTTTCTGTTCACGTCATCCCGGTCGGTGTGCCTAAGAGGTAGGGAGGTTCCCTTTGCTGGCTTCAGACACTCGTTTGGGTGTGGGTTCTCACAGTCAGATTCTTCTTGAAGAGCTGGTTTCTCTGCTCAGAACCACCTACAGCTTTATCACAAAGGGAGATTTTCATCAACATCCACTCCCTGAACTGTCCTGTGTGTGCACGGGGGAGTCTGACTTCTGCAGTGCCTGGCTTATGTCCTTAAAGGTGGACTTGGATCCATGCTCAGGGGGCAAAATGACACATGGCACTCACTGGACCCTGCACGGAGCTGATGTGATTTGCTAAACCAGCAGGAAAACAGCCTGCCTTAAAAAAATAAGTGAATTGTTTTCGGCTGAGATAAGAGTATAGGCTCCGTGAAAGGTCACTGGTGGCGTTGGCAGAGGTAGGAGAGGTGGGGAAGGGGTTTGCTCCCAAAGAGCAGCAAGGGTTTGGAGGCTGAGCCGTATTGTGTGACTGCTCCGCTGCGGGCTCCGTAAATGCCACCAGCGGGGCTGTGACGACCGGTCAGGGTGCGTGATGGGTGAGGGAGGGAGGCAGCAAGATTGTGTTGGGCAGAGCTGCAGTGCTTTGCTGCCATCAAGGTGAGTCACGGCTCTGGGACCTGGGAGGTGAATCCAGGCTGTTTGCAGCCCCAAAACGTGCTTCTTTTCATGCAGAACAAACACAGAGGGGCTAAATAAGAGAAAGGAAAGATCTCACAATTTGAACCTGCAGAATGAGCATCAACCTCTGTTGGATTTGCCTCAAATTTTCTCTGTCTCTGCTAGCTTTCTGCTGCCCTGTCTACGTGGAAATATTCACACTACATTTTCCTCTTGTGGGTATAAGGAAAGTTACTGCTCTGCTCCCCTGGACAGCTTCATCTGGGTATCTCTCGCTGCATCAATTCCACCAGTGATACTTCTAGCTTTGCAGATCCCCAAGCCACATAAACACAGGGGCTTTTTGCTCTCCTTTTTGGCTTCTGGCTTGGTTTTTGTTGAGTCATCCTAGGGACAAGCCAGGAGACTGTTTATGCCAGCGCACACGGGTGTTTCAGTCCACCTGTGTGTGTGCAATGGCTGGGATTGCCGACGGAGCTGCACAGGACTTGCCCATCTCCCCTCCTCGGAAGATAAAATTGGCAGAGGAGCCGACAGGACCCACTGGCACATCCAGGCGTGGATTGCTTTGTCCTTTTCGGTGTTTAACCTCCAGCTATAAACTTCCTCCTTCCAGATCTGCATACGAAGTGGGCTTGTAAGCCGGGTGAAGACGTGTTGGTAACCTGGCAGTGTGGGATGCAAATGTCTTCAATACCTGAATTCAGTTCCCCTAACTTTAAGGACGGGCTTCTGGTGGCTGTGTTAGTGTGGCAACTTTTCTAGTTTCTTTTCTAGGTGTAGGAGGGAGACAGCCGCCTTCTGAGGCAGACTGAAAATCCAAAGTGCCAGGTCAAACCTGGGATCAGGTTGTTGCTGGAATGCCTGAAGCAAGGGCCTGAAGTTGGGTGAGGTGAGGGGGCAGAATGCCTGGAGAGCAGACTGGAGGTGGGAACTGACCACCCAGATCTGCTGCAACAGGCAGAAAATACCCTCCAGAGCAGAGGGGTCTAATCCCAAAAGGCTGACTGTGAGCACTGTATGCTGGGGGAGAGGAGAACAGGACAAGGAGGTATTTATCTTGAAGAGCGTTATTGTGGAAGAAGGTGGTGGAGGCAGGAGAGGGCAGCAGGTGTAAGGAGCATCCCAGAGGAAAGACAGTGCAAGCAGCTGGTTGGTAGGAAGATTTGGGGTTGTAGCAGACGTTTCCCGTGGTTGGTGTTGATGCTAAAGAGGAGGCAAAGCCTGGGCAGCCAGCAGGCAGCTGGTGGCAAAGCAAAGAGGCAGGAGGAGAGGATAACATGGAGTAAACACTCAGCGTCGTTACGTGTTGTGACCTGAACGTTGATGGCTTCCAGATGCTTTCCCTCTGGTGCCAGCAGGATTCCTGCACGTGCTGTCCCGTTCTGCCTACATGAGCTGCATTACCCCAGCCAGCCCTGACTGTCCCCTGGGTCTGAGACCTCTTTTTGCTGGGATTATAAACCCTTTTTCCTTGAGGGCTTCTCCTTCCTGTGAAGATAAGTGGATCTGTGCAAGGGTTTGGGGTTGAAAAGGGATGGTCACCAAACATGGGTGCAGAGGAGACGCAAAGAGAAGAGGGTGACGGACGCGTTTGAAGTCGCTCAACTCTGACTCAAAGCATGAATCATGTTTCCCGTTTCGAAACGAGCAGCCTCTCAATCTGTTCCCTTCCTGTCCAGACAGCCGTCGGGAGGAATGCAGGGCAGGCATAACAAGCCCGCTGTGCAGATGTGCCACAGCGTTCCTGAGCCAGCAGCGGAGTCTGGCAGCTGGGAGCTGGCTCGCGGGGATGCCTGGACTTGCCGGTAACAAGGACCAGCATTGCCAGTGCAAGGCAGGGCCAATATGCGAAGAAAGTCACGCATCTGGGAGGGGAAGAGAAATGCCTTTGCCTCACTGGGAGTAGACGTGATGGGAAAGGGCACCGGGGTTGTCAGCCTGGCCTTGCAGCCAAATGAAACCTCGGGGTCGGAGCATAACATGCAGATGGGCCAAGCCTGCGGGTGCAAAATGCCAGCATCGGACCGCTGGATTCTAGAGGATGAAGCCTGGCTCGTGTGGAAGGGGAGCTCCACCGACCGGCTCTGCGTATCACACCAGCTCTCCAGGTGTTTCTGGACACGGAGGGGACGCTGCTGTGCCAAGCAGAGCCTACTTCCATGGTGACGTCTGTGAGCGCAGGCCCCCTCGAGCCTTGGGACTTGTTCATGTTGATCCCTACTGGGAGCTGAACTTTTACGATACTGCGCGCTGTATGTGGG
>NW_010254678.1:0-1679 GCF_000690775.1 Eurypyga helias | reverse complement strand
CTGCTGAAAGAGAAACACCAGCAGTTTGCAGTAGGATCAGTCCTCCAGCTTTGGAAAATCACCCAGGGGCTCATGTTGTTATTGATACAATCCTCAAGTTTTCCTGGGGAAGTCTCTGTTCCCCATCCTGCTCCAGAGCACTAGTGTGGCATCTTCATGTGAGATGTGTCCACCCACGCTGCCAGCAGGTAGAGCTGGAGCTGCTGGAAGTTGCGTCTGAACAGGGACATAAACAACACAAATGATTTGAAGATAATGCTGGTCTAAACACCGTGCATGGACAACCCTAAATTTAAACAGGTTTAGAAAAAACCCAACAAAACCCCTGTGTTTTCAGAGCTGTCACTGTCCTGTATGTTGGATTTAGCGAGACTTGCTGGAGGGAAGGGACTTAGGCCACTCTGTGTGCGATCTCAGCCTGTAATTTCTGGCAGAATGGGGCTGGCTGGTACAACAGCTGTTTTCCTTCTCATTTAATCCACTTTTGACTCCCATGTGCGATTGTTTTTTACCTTCAGCAGTTACAAGCATCCATCAAACCAGGACATCATCCCCAGGGCTAATTTTTTGTAGGTTGGCTTCTGGGGCTTTTTCATAGTTTTCATGTTCTCTTAGGCTGTAACAATGATGTGATTTGGTGAATTTAATCCTTTTTTAATATGAATAAAGTTCTGTTCTTTTCCTTCCGCAGTTGAAAACCATGATCCAAAAGATGAAAGGGAAGATGGTGACAATAGTGACATCTCATTAAAAATAGCCTCAGTTTTGCCTGGACTTCATTACGCCTTACAGAAAGCCACCAGTTCTTCATGGGGGGACGCAGTCAGTACCAGCGTACGTGTCAAACAGCACTTCCAGGAATACGCAAAGCTTGATCCAAATCCACAGCCCACCTCTGGGCAAACCAGCGAAGTTCCCCTTTCTTCTCTCCTCTCACCAGCCAAGGATGAATGTCCTAATCCCTTCAAGAACCGCGCAGAGCAGTCCTTCTCCCAGCTGCAGCATTATCTCTCCGATCCCGGCAGCTACACTCTGGAAATGTCGGCTGCCTTAGGATGTTTGACTGGTGCTGTTCAGTCTCTTTGCTCCGATTCAGAGGCTGATTGTAAAGTAGACTTCTCTTCGGCTGTGCCGCCGGACCCCATTTCTCCCAACGCAGCAGAGGAACTAGAAGTCAAAAGCGAAAACCCGAAGCCCACCGTGGGGCTGGACCAGTGTGGGGAAGGACCCACAGAAGATGTCAGTGCTGCCAGCCAGCTATCGGTGCAGCAGAGCAGGAGGAAATCCAGCCGAACCATTGCGACCAGCACCAAGAAGAAATGGTCACCCCTCAAGATGCAAATGCATCCTGCGGGGGACAGCGGCAGGAACAGGAAAGCAACCAAGAAGAAGAAAATCAGCATTGCTTTCTCTTCTCCTAAAAAGCCAGAGCTCACGGCCACTTCCAAGGAGCCCACTTCCAAGGAGCCCACGCTTAAATTAGCCAATTTGCAGTTTCCACACAGAAGGAAAAGAGGTAAGTGCTATGTAAATGGGACTGATGTTTTCCTGCTTCTCCAGGGTACCCATCTGCGATACTCAGCCTTCGCTAGGAGCCATGTCCCCTCGCCATCCCCCCCGGGTGCCAGAGCAAGCAGACATCTCTTGAGAGCATCCACATAGAATCATGGAATGGTTTG
>NW_010254677.1:0-7589 GCF_000690775.1 Eurypyga helias | reverse complement strand
CATCCTATGATTCTATGATTCTATATGACCAGGACGCTGCTTGGTATCCTGACATACACAGAAAGGATGCGAACAACAACCATCACAAGCTGTGCTGGCAGAAGAACACTACTGGTGACTCCCAACACAGCTCAGACACCATGTCACTCAGTCCTGAGCACGGACAGACAAAAAACTTCACAGTCACTGAGGAACTGCAAAAACATAGTTTCCATGGAGATTAGGTTTCTCCAAATTTCTCTGCTATTCACAACAGTCCGGTGTCAAAAGTCTTCTGTGTAGCTAGCATGTATGTTTTTGCCCAATTTTACATCAACTGCCTTTTTACAAGTCCTTTCATGGAGCTTGGACCATCCTTCTGCCCACACCACCAAATGAGCACACATGAATTTCCCCAGTTCTTCGTACTACAGCACTTTTAGTCTCGCTGGTATTTAAGCTGATGACATGAAAGACAGCTACAGAGATTGAAGATACTTCTGTTTATAGGGATTTAAGCAGAAAATTCACTGAGCAACATCTTGCTATTGGAACAGTTATATATTTTAAACTCCATTAAACTTGACAGGAATCACAACACACATCCCCACATAAACTTCAAATGAGGAGGCAGATTCCTCTCCAGCATGGGTGGGACATAGCGACATGGTTTCAGAGTGGACGTCTCACAGTTAATAAAGCCATTCAACCTGAAAGACATTGTTTTTTCCAGAACAGTCTCTCCTCTGTAATCTTTCTTCCTTAAAAAAACAAGGAGAGATGAGTACTGAGAAATTAAGTGGCTGAGGGGCTGGTGACTTGGTGGGCTGTGGAACACGGGAGTTTCTGCCACCCCAGCCCCAGTGAGCTGGGTGGCAGCTGCTGTCCTCTATGCCCAGCCAACTGCTGACACCTAGACACTCAAGACCCTGAAACTCATTGACCTGCAACAGGGTCTGGACTCAGAAGCCTTATCCTGCTGCTGGCTAGTCCTGCCTGAAGTTGGCCGGTGCCACACAGTCATCCTCTGAGAGCATGCCCATACAAAACAGTCAGAAAGAGCATTTGATAAGGACAGAGGACAAGCACAGAGTGAGGGTGCAATGGGCTAATTCTTCTCCTTTGATGCTCTCAGGAGTAAACAATTCAGTGTCCTCTATTTTCACCGATTTTGGGGGCTTCTTGTTTGTTGTTTTTTTTTTTTACCTGACCTACTGCAGATCTCTGTTTACCATCATGGACCTTTAAATAAAAAACCTAAACATTTCTTTCCCACTGGAAATAGTAATGGAAAATCTACAGTGGAAAGAGAATATTTACAGTGAGTTCACTCTCTGGGCAAGAATGAAAGGCCAGTCTAGTCCTCAGACAGGAGTGAGTCACATCTACTGCTTGCTGCCCCCCAGGCACTGTTTAACTGCTCAACCTCACAGCCCCGTGGTCCAGCGCATCTGATGGGGTCATCAGAGCCACCTTGGGACAAAGGGCTTTATTCCCTTGATCGAGATTCAGCCTGCACTTGAATAGGGAAAGGTAATTTATTCATTTGAGATGGCAGTATCAAATAATTGCATTTAAAATGCTTGGCATAATCCTCAGGGCCTGAAACATGGGCCTCGGAAGAACAGCTCTAGAGTTCTTATGTGTTTCTAAGGGCTAGCGAGGCCTTAGGGAAAAGTAATATCTGCTATAGATGGAGAAATAGTCAAGCTTTCTGTCACAAAAGCTCTTCTTTTGGTCTGAAAGAGAAGCAGCAACTGTCAGTGTTAAATTCAGGTTGAGAACAATTGCTCTGAGTTGAATTTGATATGGTAATCAGTTAAATCATCCGAGAGGAAATGTTGCTGGTATCTGTAATGGAAAAATAAGTGTTCACTGGGAAAAAGGTGATGAGGAGATTATCTTCTATGGGGAGAGCAGATCCAGGTGATTTATCACTGTCAGGAATGGTAGGAGGTGGCAAGGGGACAGAGGAGGAAACTGAAACACACCTTAAGCCAACACCTCTCCTGAGTCCAGGTTTTTTAGTGCCCAGTGCAGTTCTGAGTTCCAGTTTACAGACCCATTTTTTGAAGGATTTTGAGTCGTGTTTTTTGGAGGGAGTGACGTGTAAAGTAGCTTTGCCTTGAGATTCAGGGCTGAGAGGCCAGAGCTAGAATGGTTATTCAGTGAGAAATCACCTCTCACTGATAACCTGATGTTTCTGTCCCTTATTGATTATCCTTAGAAGCCTGTGCTGGTGCATAATGGTTTTGTACTTCTGCAGACACTGTTTCCAGAACACGTTTTGCATGGGAGTATGTACTTTACATTCAAGTACTACCCAAGTGTCATACAAGTAAAAGTTACCAGTTTCGAAGGCTGTATTGTGAATATAATTTATCATGATGGCTTTGAAAACACGATTTTAAACTTTGCTTCAAACAGTCTTCAAGAACAGCCTGGCATCATCCAGAGCGTGTCACAACTGATGCGGAACTGGTTTTTGGTGAAGAGCTTTGAGAAGCTATCGAACGTTTTGTAAAGGCTACAGAAGTCTAGGAAAATACACAGAAAATCATTGTTACCACACTAAGCACAGTGAAGCAGAGAATAGATTGTTGTCGATCCTCAGAAATTATTCTTACTATCTACGTGTATTATAAACGCATGCAAACACGTATGGGTGTACATGCAATTTTATTACGCTAGTGACTGCCATCAAGTGGCTCCAAAAGGAAAACACAATCAAGCCAAAACAACTGCAAACAGTTTTCCTGCCCAAACAGGTGAGGTGACCGAGCACCTCGATCAAGTAAAACTGGATACAGATAGTGGTACAACTTCCCAGGGCAAAAAGGCACAGAACTGCAGTCCCTCTACATGTTTGAATACAGGGAGGGATGATCACCACTTTCCAAAATAAAAAACCAGGACTC
This sequence comes from Eurypyga helias, assembly GCF_000690775.1. Classification (NCBI taxonomy): domain Eukaryota; kingdom Metazoa; phylum Chordata; class Aves; order Eurypygiformes; family Eurypygidae; genus Eurypyga; species Eurypyga helias. Next base: position 4,692 of record NW_010254677.1, on the reverse strand, counting down.
CATCTGTCATTCAGACTATGCTTCTTCCTATTCACACTTCCAGCAATTATTGGAATGACTGTCCTCTTGTGCTAGAATAGGATCCTTCAGACCAAATGCAGCAACATATGATAAACTAATGATATAAGACATTTTATTCCTTCTTCTTAGGGATGACCACTCTAACTCATGGGGAGGGAAACAGCCTTGCTAGGTCCTTCCCACCCACGTGAACACAGCTTCACCCTGACCTGTGTGACAGGTGATGAAGTGGTTTTCTGCCCTGTAATACTTTGAAAAGTGCAAGTTCACTATAAAACTGCATTACAGTGGAAAAGTGAGAGCTTTATAAACTTGAAAAATTAAAACAACAGGGTTTTTATGAAAGGCGTAGGAAACCATAGGTTTTTAAGTTTCCCAGGGATTTTCTAGGCTCTCTTTTTCCTTCATCGTGCAAGAAAATGAAAAATACATCGGTCATAATTCTGATTTCACCTTATCAGCTCTACTGACTGTTAGAATTACTCCCGTTGACACTAGTAGAAAAGGATATCCTGACAGATCCAAGCAACTCAGACTTATTAAAAGCAATAAATAATTGTTATGATCCCAGAGAAGCAACATCTACTACTCTATTTGTTTTGTTTATGACTTCAGAAATTAGGGGACCCTGCTACTTAATTGCTCAGAGGGACGCTAATCTTGTAAAGCTCTTTTCCTAGCAGAAGCTATCAAATAGAATCCGGACACCTTAATAAAATTATAGTAGTTGAATTCTCCATTTTGCTGGGAAGTTACTAGATCCAGAAACAGTGCCCAAAAACACTCTTAGAAGGATAATCAGGCTGTAGTATCAACATCTGGAAAAATTAGATAATCTAGAGCTGGGTTTTTAGTTCACAGTCTCTTTTGTTATATGTTACTTGGTCATACATGCTTTTTCTTTCCCACAAACTAAGTTTTTACACCAATCATCAACAGTCATGGCAGGGAAAATTACTTCTCAACCTCAGCTATTCTGGGAAGGAGTAGTCATAGACTCTCTGAAGGTCAGCAACAAAAGGAGAGACAGCCATGGGGCATACTCCTACCAGATAGTGAGGTTCAGAAATGTGGTTCTCAAAATGTCTTTTGCACATGTGATACTTTTCAGACCCAAAATGTACAATTTCCAGAGTTACTTACCCATTGGTATTTCAGCCTCTCTTGGAGAAATTCTAACTAACCATGGGTTTTCAGTAGAACAGTGGTAAGAACGGCTATTGTCTGTTGTCGCAGTTTAATCCCAGACAGCAACTAAGCACTACACAGCCTCTTGCTCACATTCCCCCTCCTCCAGTGGAGGAGTAAAATGGGTGTAAAAGACAAGGAAACTCATGGTTTGAGATAAGAACCATTTAATAATTGAAAGTAAATTAAAGAAAATAATTATACCAATAATATTAAAAATACTATGTAATGAAAATAATGGAAAAGACAACAAATTATACAACTGCTCACCTCCCGCTGACCAACTGAGACCCAGAGCTGGAGGGAGAGAGAGCCCACCCCTGGATCAACCCCCAACTAATATACTGAGCATGATGTTTTATGGGATTAAATACTTCCTTGACCAGTCCAGGTGAGCCGTTGTGACTGTGTCCCCTCCCCTCACAGTGATATACTGAGCATGATGTTTTATGGGATTAAATACTTCCTTGACCAGTCCAGGTGAGCCGTTGTGACTGTGTCCCCTCCCAGCTTCTCACAGTGAAGAAGCTGGGAGCACAGGCACAGTATCAGAAGCTGAAAAAGTCCTTGAATTGGTACAAACATCCCTTAGCAACAACAAAAAAACCCCAGTGTTATCAATATTCTTCTCAGCACAAATCTAAAACTCAGCCTCATACACCTACTGTGAAGAGGATTAACTCTGTTCTGACTAAACCCAGCATATCTGTGTAAAAAGAAAATACTTAAAACGTACTTCTCCCTGAGTTTGTTCTGAGACATGGCTGTGGAAATCTGGCCTGGAAAATGTGATGCTGAGTAAACTTTGGACAAGTCATAGGTAGCTTGAAACTTGGTGTTGTAACATGTACAGGAGTACATATCACACTCTTGACTCCAGGACTGGTTGTCTGCAGATGATTATAGACAAATAACAGGAACAGAATTTATGATACACGCACACACAGCCCAAAATGTCAAATTAGGAAATGGAAGAATTAAGATTACAGGCTAGTCATTGATGTACCCCATAGAATCATAGAAGAGTCTGGGTTGGAAGGGATCTTAAAGATCATTTATTTCCAACCTCCTTCCTTCCACTAGACCAGGTTGCTCCAAGCCTCATCCAGCCTGGCCTTGAACACTTCCAGGGATGGGGCATCCACAGCTTCTCTGGGCAAGCTGTCCCAGTGCCTCACCACCCTCTCCGTGAAGAATTTCTTCCTGATATCTAATCTAAACCTCCCCGCTTTCAATTTAAACCCATTACCCCTTGTCCTGTCACTACAGGCCCTTGTAAAAAGTCCCCCCCAGCTTTCTTGTAGCCCCTTCAGGTACCGGAAGTCTGCTCTCCATCTGCGTTTGGTAATGGCAGTAAAGGTAGATTTAACTGCTGGAGAGTCTGTGCTGTTAATAACAACAGAAGTGAAAAACAGTAGCTCCTTGATCAGGGTGTGGGCTGTGTTTTGCAGGGAGTATTCACTGAACCTATTTGTGGAGTATCCAGACTGGGTGCTCTTGGTGCTACCACGTTAAACAGGATACATCACAGGGAGATACCTGCCCATGGTCTGCTCAGTTCAACGCAGCTCACACCACCTTTGATCCATCTGCCAAATGTACAGCAAAACGAACCATCTGAGTGCTCGATCCAATGGGATTCACGATGGAAAATAGGGCTCCTGGAGGCCCCTCGTTAATTATAGCATAATAAAAAGCATACAGCTAATTGCTGATCCTCTGCTATAACCTGTTAGATTAATAGAAACAGTTCTTTCTTCTCAGGAGAGTAGGCTCACTTTTACATTACAAAAATAATTAAAATGTAATCAAGTGCTGAGAAGTCACCCAGGAGGTCTGTGCATAATAGCCCATGCATACGTTCTGCCTTTTGTGCCAAAGCTGCTCACAAAGGACCAAATCTGTTCTGCCATCGAGACCTGAATCCCCTTTTGCACTAGAAAAAGGAGCAGAGGGACCGCAAGAGGAGAGATTTACCTTTTCACACAGGGTCCAGCCCTACTGCTGGCCCTCCAGCTGTGGCATTCTCCAACCACACCTGATTAGACCAACACAAAAATTAACCTATGTCATGTAATTGCACATTACTAAATTTTGTTTTAAGATCTGAAGCTCAGGAGGGGTGTGCAACAGGAGGGTGTTTGTCTGTCCGTCTGTCTGTCTCTCTAATGCTATGTACTGCTACTACGACCCTTACTCAGGAAGCCCAAGCATGGAAAGGACAGAGAGGACACCTCCCTCATTCAGCGAGGGAGCCCTGGGGATGACGACTGGGTGCCATGAAGCAAAATTCATCCCCCCGAGCCCAGCGACATGCTGCTCTGAAGGCAATCGCAGGTGTTCACATGCGCTCTGAGCACATTTTTCCCTCTCCTGGGTCATTTCAGCCCTACCTTCTGTTTAATGCAGTTGCTAAAGATACCTTCCCAGCATCTAAAATAAACCTAGAGATTGCTGCAGCTCCAACAAAAGCAGCGCAAACCCCAAGCTCTAGACTCACTGACCAATAAATCTTCTAGTGCCTTTTTTTTTTTCTAATTACTCTTTTAATCTCAGAAGTAATTTGCAGAGGGAAGATCAGAGGAAAATTTCCACTCACACACACTTATTTCTCTCTCTATAACCAATTTGCAGCTTCCTTTCACTCCAGGGTGAAAATGTGCTGCAATTCTCATCGTTTCTCTTCCCTGCACCTGTGCATGGAGTCAAAACTCCCATGCAATCACTGCAATGTATTCACAGGGTTTCAGACTGGAGATCATTATCTTAAGCATGAGCCATTAAACACTTATTCGTCATTAACAAAGTATTTCTAATATTCCAGATTTAAAAAAAAAAAAAAAGGCAAAAACCCCAGAACGCATACCTAAAAATAGTTATGGTCATTACAATTAGATAGAGAAAACAATTTTCACACCTGTCATTTTGGATGTTCCATTCTGATTTTGGCACAAAGAGGAAAATATTATAAAAATATGAACTACACAAAAAATCAAAGTACACAGGTTGAATTTCAAAGATTTTAAGGGGAAGAAAAAGAATCATTACTTTACCCTATCTGACTTTTCATATTCTACAGAACATTTTACGTGTCCTCCATATGTTATCCTGATCACATGCCTCAGCCAGAGCTAGGTATTTCAGTCCCTGAGAGTCTAAACAATTCTGTATCACTGAGGGGGAAAAAAAGACAGACTATTGCCCAAGTCCCACAGATCTGTTCAGGATATGAGCCATACCATAATGAAAAAAAATTTAAAATTAAAGAACTCATGCTCCTACACCCCTGTCCCCAGAAAATCTTGATCTCAGAACACAATGATCCCCAGAAATAAAGCCTAAGGAAAACCTCTTTGCATATCTGAATCCAGCAGGAGTTTGATTCTGTGTGTGTGGACAACAAACTACCCAGGACTCTGGAGAAAGAGGATTCACTTTTCCATTTGTTGTGGTTTAATCGAGCTAGTAACTAAGCACCACACA
>NW_010254676.1:64801-101938 GCF_000690775.1 Eurypyga helias | reverse complement strand
CAACCTGGTCTAGTGGAAGGAGTACTCAAAGACAGTACTTTCTTACAGATCCCATTTCATACTTGTAGAAGTATATGTATTCATATAAGCACATAGATAGATATATGCTGATATGTGACGGATTCTTGCCCTTCTAATGCCTACCTCTAAAAAGGAAAAGCTGTTAACCTTTCAAAAAGCCATCTTCATCCTCAAGCATAAGTCAAACCTATATTACATGCCAGTTCACAGGTGGTGACCTTGTTTCGTAGTACCAAATGTTTTAATTTTCTGAAGTGGTTTCTAATTCTGTGGTCTCTGATTTTTTAATATCTCTTTCTAGATATATGATTTCTAAGATACTGGTTTTATTTGTGTATATAGATGCTAACTGTGGCATAAGGTCAGACTAACATGAAATGCAAATCTTGAAGCAATCAAAATTTCATGTTACACATGTAAGTGTGGACCTTAACGTATCAAAACTTGTTAAATACGTTTTTTTAAAGCCAAATTAAAAAATAAGCTGTCTTTACTGAATAGCATTCTTGCTCTTTAGAGTATGCTGTGTGCTCATGGCACGGGTCATGTAGGTAAGTATATCCAACAAGGAATGCTTCTTTCTTCTGCTACAGAGTACAAACCCCGATTTGTTCACACTCGCCAAACCCGGTCCTTGTCTGTGGAATTCGAAGGTGAAATATATGACATAAATCTGGAAGAGGAAGAACTGCAGGTGTTAAAGACCAAAAGCATCACCAAGCGTCACAACACTGAAAATGAGGAAGAAGCAGAGGAAGCCGATGGTGCTCCTGGTGACACAATGATTGCTGATGGCACTGATGCCTTAGGTCAACCCAACTCCGTCAGAGTGACGCACAAGTACAATTGCTTTTTCTGTGTATTTTTATCTTAAAATGAAACCTTTGTTTTCTAATTGCATTTGCTCTCTTCCCATTATTTATGATTTTATGGTTACAATATTTAAGAACTTAAAACTACCGCTGTAGATTTTAGATAAGCCCGAGTTGTATTTGTTATTAGGTGGAATCATTTAACTTCAGTATGTGTGTTTTAAAGAGAGGCATCTAGTTTAGGATTTATTTATGAGGAGGAGTGGGCATCTCCAGAGGGAGATTCATCCTCCATATCAAAAGATGCATCTTATGATGGATTAATCACCCCATGAAGCTGACACTCCTGCTGTTCTTTATAAAGTCTAGGCTACCAGCTTAGGATAGAGGCCTGAATTTGAGGCAAGAGAAATCCCACTCTGAATGAACACAGTTTAGGTCAGTTACATCATCTTTCTTAATGCTTAGTTGTTTGCAGTCACTAACATTAGTTAACATACATTAGACCTGTTTATGTTCAAAAGTACCCACAATCATCTTTCCACCCTGGAAGATGTTTAGATTTCAATTTTTAGCCCTATACGAAATCTGAATGAAAAGGAAAAAAAATCTCAAATTATTCTTTAGTCTAAAAAAGCTAATATGATTGGTCTGAAAAACCAGGCAGATGCAGGCAACAAACAACTTCTATGTTCTCCTTTTTACTGTTTTAAAAATACAAATAGCTCTTCTCTCTTCATTTGTTGGGTATTTTTGGTTTTGGGGTTTTTTCCCACTTAAACAGCAAGGAAAACATAGAAGTTCATATTGAATAAGTAAAGATTTTCCTTTTTTTTACATTGGTCATTTCCAACTGGGGCTTTGGCATTAACAAAGATTTAAATAGCTTTCTGGAAAAGTTGTGATTTCTCCATAAAGTGTTCTGACTTCTACTGAATACAGTATTGCTTTCAGAATTTTTTGAGTGAAGAAAAAAACATAGTAAGGTAACATGGGAAGAGATAAGCATCCAAATCTTCCTTTCTGCTCTTTTTCCTCAAAAACTGAAGGAAAGTTTCTAATGAAGCAGGACCCAAGGAAGGTTATGTCTATGAAATTTGGATACTTCCATAACTGAGGAATTTCTGTTTGTCAGCACGGAAACTTTGAAAGCCGAGCCTGTAGTCTGCTGGATTTTCTATCTCTGTCCACCTCCTTGGCCTTCCACATGTTTTTTTTCTCTTCATAGAGCTGTTTTTTCAAACACTGGTATGAATGTTTTTGTCACTGAAGCACTTTTAAACTTGAGTGTTCTGTTGGCTTTTTTTAAGCTACTTGTTTTAACCCTTTGCTCTAACTTTGATTCTTATTGATCTTTATTGATTATATGGATCTTTAGCCCATCGACTGTATTTTCTGTACTTGATTATTTTGCTTGCTTGGAAGATGAGTCACATTCATGGGGCAAGAGGAATATTTTCTCAGCAGCTGGTGGCTATATAACCAATGGCACGTTTGGTTAACACAAGGCTTTAAATTCTGAACAGATTTTTATTTCAGTTTCCATTTCATATTTTTATTGAATTAAGAATCTCCAAAATGGCATTGCCATTGTATTTTTGCTTAGCAGGCCCAGAGCATCTGTCATCAATGAGGATTTTTTTTTTTCATTTTGCAGAGAAAACAGATTGAAAATGTTATTAATATTATTAAGTCAGCATGAGAAGACCTTTTAGAGTTTATTTATTTAACAGAGTATAACAAAGAGTTGATTAGAAATGATGGAAGAAAGAAGAAATAGGTAGGCAACTGGGGAACCACTGACCTTCTTTTTCCTATTTGTCAAACTCATGCACAGATGTTTTATTCTTCCAAATGACACTATCCACTGTGAGAGGGAGCTGTACCAATCTGCCAGAGCCTGGAAGGACCACAAGGCTTACATTGATAAGGAGGTAAGAGGTATTGTAAAATCCAAGTGACATCTTTGCACTGCTGCCTTTGCAAAGACTAATCCTGACTCGTAAATGCTCTCTACAGATCGAAGCTCTCCAAGACAAAATTAAGAATTTGAGGGAAGTTAGAGGACACCTGAAAAGAAGAAAACCAGATGAATGTGATTGCAGTAAACAGAGGTAAGAGAGATGGCATTCAACACTGGAAGCTACGATGACTGATAAGGCTTACACATTTTTCTAGTTTTTTGAGATGGAAAGGACATAAGCTTTATTGATCTTTATGACCACTGTAGGCACTCCTGACTCAGGTTAGCCTATTCAGGTGTCCTCTCAGAGTCAGGGGAGAAAGGGAGCTGATTCATTCCAGGAGTCTAAATGTTTGTGCTCTATATCTCTCCTGGGAAGAACTTTTTTCTCTATTGACTTGAGAAGAAATCAAAGTCAGCCTATCTCTGGAGAGATATTCAAGTGTCAAGGTGTCTATCTTGATTCAAAATGGCTGAAAATGAAAGGACCCCCTGATCGAACTTTTATTCAAGAGTAGAGGTTACTGTGAATCAAAAGAAGATGCATGTACAAATTTTAATATTAAATATGCTTGTATTCTACTGACATATTTGAACTCAGCTACAATCTATCACAGGATCACTCACACAGATTATAACTTCTTTAAATGAAGAGAAAAAGTCTTAAGTCATTGTGTGTAGTCCTTTAGGAAAATGTCAAAGAGGATATGTTTCTGTTTGGTTTTGGTGTTGAAAATTATTTTATTACTTGATAATTCCTAATAATTTTCCTTCTAGCTATTACAACAAAGAGAAAGGTGTAAAGGCCCAAGAGAAACTGAAGAGCCATCTTCATCCCTTCAAGTAAGATTGTTATTGTCATTTCACTCTCTCAGCTGGCTTTTTGGTGACTGGAAAAATATGATTTTGGAGGGTTTGGATTTTTTTATGGAGAGGGGAAGGAGGGAGGTGAGGGAAAGAAAAAGTCGCATATAGCAAGTCCTTCCAAGAAATCTTCATTAGTTTTGGATAGACGTGAAAGTTTATGAATAGTATTTTAAAAACCTCTTGATAGAAATGGAAGAAATTAATAATTTCAGAAGCTGATTGACTTCATAATCATTAAAAAGATCCAGTTAATCCTAAACACAACAGTACATCATTTTTCATGTTTACTGAAGAGAACAACTTGTCATAATGGCTGGAGTGGAAGCTGAGCTTGAAAAGGTCATCTTTTAAAAAGCCAGAAAGAACTGCTCATGCTGTTGTTGCCCAAACAGAGACAGTTCTCTGTCATCAATGCCCAACTTTCTGTTTGAACAGAGAAGCAGCACAGGAAGTGGATGGTAAACTGCAGCTGTTCAAAGAGAATCGGAGAAGAAAGAAGGAAAGAAAGGGGAAAAAGCGCCAGAAGAAAGGAGACGAGTGTAGCCTTCCTGGACTGACATGTTTTACCCATGACAACAACCACTGGCAAACAGCACCATTCTGGAACTGTAAGTCTTACAACCCCATGCAGACGTGAACAAGGTTATCCTCTGCTGTGTAACAGAGTTCCCCCTTCATACAATCAGTCAGAGCAGTGTTTTGAAGAATTGGCACTTAATAATGCTACTGCTCTCATTCTGAATTATTAAGGAAGAATGTTACTCCAGGGTGCTTGGAATTAGAATTACAGAGTCATAGAATCATTTAAGTTGGAAAAGACCTTTAAGATCACCAAGTCCAACTGTTAATGTAACACTGCCAACCCCACCACTAAACCATGTCCCTAAGCACCACATCTACATGTCTCTTAAATACCTCCAGGGATGGTCACTCCACCACTTCCCTGGGCAGCCTTTTCCAATGCCTGATAACCCTTTCAGTGAGGAAATGTTTCCTAATATCCAATCTAAACCTCCCCTGGTGCATCTTGAGGGTATTTCCTCTTGTCCCATTACTTGTCACTTGGGAGAAGAGACAAACACCTACCTCTCTGCAACCTCCTTTCAGGTAGATAGAGAGCGATCAGGTCTCCCTGAGCCTCCTCTTCTCCAGGCTGAACAACCCCAGCTCCCTCAGCCACTCCTCATAGAACTTGTTCTCCAGACCCTCCCCAGCTCCGTTGCCCTTTGCTGCACATGCTCCAGCACCTCGGTGTCTGTCTGGCAGTGAGGGGCCCAAAACTGAACACGCTTCTTGAGGTGCAGCCTCACCAGTGCCCAGTACAAGGGGACAATCGCTGCCCTCGTCCCGCTGGCCACACTGTTCCTGATGCAGGCCAGGATGTTATTGGCCTTCTTGGCCACCTGGGCACACTGTTGAATCATCTTCAGCTGCTGTTGACCAACAATCCCAGGTCCTTTTCTGACAGGCATTGTTGTATTACTTATTGAAATGAAATTATTACAAGAGGCTTGATGCTAAAACACTGTAGAGAAAAAAACAAACAAAAAAAAGAGTTGGCCTCTAAAGCACAGAATTTCATAACCAGCCACTGAGATTTGTGTCATCTCTTGGAGATCGAGATGACCATATATTTCCTATGAATTCTAATTGGGTTTCAAATTATTAATAATAACCTTATTCTTCCAATTGTCACAAATCATTTTTGGGACTTGACCTTTAATGTCACAAACTTCAGCTCTGAAAAGGCATACTTTAGTTTTATCATTTTGATTTCAAAATGTACCGTAAACAACTTACCTTATTGTGAAGAAATTACAGACATTACTCTTTATGAGTTCTTCCCATTATTCCCATTTCCTTATATTCTAAAAGAATTTTAAACTTACAGCTGTGGAACACTCAACTGATGTATATGAATAAAGTATTATATCTAGAAAATATTCTAAGTTCTTTTAAACTTCAGGATATAGAGATAAGCATCCTATTCAGGCATGCTTCAACATTTCTTGGTATTCAGCATTAACAAATCAACACTTATCTTCAGTAGAGGAGGAAAAAAAGTGATTGAAAACTTTACTTTCAAAATCTTCAAGATCAAGTGATGATCAAGTTACAGCACATTTGAATCCAAGCAGAAAATTTGCTAACAGCATATTTTTTTTTTTTTACACCAGGACTTCTGCTAATATGCTTTTTACATTTTAAAGTGTTCCTGAAGTAGTCATATGCATGATTTTTGTTGTGAAGTCAACCATTAGATTGGTTTCTTAACTGTGGAGTAGCTAACAGTTATGAAAAGCATTCTCATATTTCTGTTCATTCTGGCAGTGCTTCAGTAACAGTTGTGGTGTAAAAAAAAAATATTTCTTTGATGCAGCCCATAACTGAAAGAAAATTTAGTGATTCACCTTACACAGACAAAAAGGTCCAATGCCAATACCTTTTTCATGAATTCTGTTCAACACATTGACGATGTTGCAGCAAGTCACAGTATTAATAAGAAATCTAAGATAAACAAAACTCTAAGGCAATATTAGAGGAAAGGGATGCCATCCAGAGGGACCTGGACAGGCTGCAGAGGTGGGCCACTGCCAACCTCATGGAGTTCAACAAGGCCAAGTGCAAGGTCCTGCACCTGGGTTGGGGCAATCCCAAGCACAAGTACAGGCTGGGTGGAGAGTGGATAGAGAGCAGCTCTGAGGAGAAGGACTTGGGGGTACTGGTGGATGAAAAGCTGGACATGAGCCGGCAGTGTGCGCTGGCAGCCCAGAAAGCCAACCGTATCCTAGGCTGTATCAGGAGAAGTGTGGCCAGCAGGTCGAGGGAGGGGATTCTGCCTCTGTACTCTGCTCTGGTGAGACCCCACCTGGAGTTCAGCATCCATGTCTGGAGCCCCCAACCAACACAAGAAGGATATCGACCAGTTGGAGCGAGTCCAGAGGAGGCCACGAAGATGCTCAGAGGGCTGGAGCACCTCTGCTATGGGGACAGGCTGAGAGAGTTGGGCTTGTTCAGCCTGGAGAAGAGAAGGCTCCGGGGAGACCTTATTGCAGCCTTCAATTGCCTGGAGGGGGCCTATGAGAAAGCTGGAGGGAGACTTGTTACAAGGACCTGTAGTGAAAAGACAGGCGGTAATGGTTTTAAATTGAAAGAGGGTAGATTGAGATTCAGTATGAGGAAGAAATTTTTCATGGAGAGGGTGGTGAGGCACTGGAACAGGTTGCCCAGAGAAGCTGTGGATGCCCCATCCCTGGAAGTGTTCAAGGCCAGGCTGGATGAGGCTTTGGGCAACCTGGTCTAGTGGAAGGTTTCCCTGCCCATGGCAGGGGCGTTGGAACTAGAGGGTCTTTGAGGTCCCTTCCAACCCAAACTATTCTGTGATTCTGTGATTAATATATTTGATTATTTAAATTAAAGATATATTCTTCTACAGAAAAACTTTGTTAACTGTTTAAAACTTAAAAGTGATACCTTTCTTACAGCCTTGTCTGCTGGCAGAACAAGATTATAGACAAGCTATACCCAGGTCACAACTATGTCAGCTCCCACCACTGTGACACCTGGATGCAGGTGTCTTCAGTCGGGGGGGAAGCCTGCTCTAGGTTTCCCTGGGCTGAAACGCGAACACAAGATGTAATCCAGTCACACTGCTTGGGATTCTCCTATAAAGGCTTGACTGAGTGATTCAATTTCCCTCTTAATTGTGTATAGAATTAAGAAAATGGATTGCTGTTCAAAACAACACTTAACTACATAACTTTTTTTTTGAAAGAGACTTATAAGGAGGCACAGTATTATGCATTGGTCTTCCTTCCCACCTCCCTTCTTCCATCATTCCTGCATTCAAGGTGCCAGGCAAGCTTCCTGCTTACAAACCCATATCTTCATTCCCTAGTCTCTCTCACTTGCCTCATTCCCATACACTGCCTCTCACTTTCTTGCTGCTGTGGGATTTCCACCTCACTTTTATATCAGCTGACAATTTGACCTTCCTCTGTCATGTTCCCACCTCTGTAATTTTCTGTTGTATTTGCATATCAGAGGTTCTGCTACGTTAAAGTTACTTACTGTTGAGGTAAATGATACCCTTATATGTAGTAAGTAATTCCAATGAATCTTAAGGATCAGGATTTGTGTTGGCTTTTTGTAAAGTCTGAATTGTGCTCAACCCCAATAAACCGCGCATAACTCAGAACAGAACATACCCCATTAACTATAGGATTCACTGTCTTCTGCTATCGTTAACTGGATGTTTGTGAAAATCACATTAGCAACATCTGTTCTGTTTTGGATGAGAATCTAATATTATTCAAATAGAAGATCTTTGTTACGTTGATCTAGAGTTTGAATACATGAAAACCTACAGAAGTTTCACCAGTAGAAGAAGCAAGCACATTATTTTTCACTGAAAACTAGTAACCTGTTTCTTTAATTCCAGTGGGCTCTTTCTGTGCGTGCACAAGCTCGAATAACAACACTTACTGGTGTCTGCGAACAGTTAATGACACCCACAATTTCCTCTTCTGTGAGTTCGCGACTGGCTTCTTGGAATATTTTGATATGAACATTGATCCCTACCAGGTAAACCCCTTTTCCTGTTACAAAATGATGCTCACTGAAGGATAGAGGGGTTTTTTATTTCTGTTAACAATTATTTTTTCCCTTCATTCCTCTTTTTCTCAGCTGACAAATACAGTACATACAGTGGAAAGAGGCATTTTGAACCAATTACACGTACAGCTAATGGAACTGCGAAGCTGTCAAGGTTATAAGCAGTGCAATCCAAGGCCAAAGGGACTTGAAACAGGTACAAGAAGAATAGAAGCGTTTATTTCCATTTTATGCCTTTGTTTTTAAATCTGCTTAAGTACTAATTGTATCCGTGAAGTGTCACTCTCCAAAGTGTTGCCCTGAATGGTTTGGAATGATCCACATACACCATCTTGCAGAACTGCATGACCAGGAATCTTCTTGGCAAATTTGCAGAGGTTATTCTAGGCAGATATTGATGGCAAACAGCATCATTTGGCAGAAGCGCTGTGGAAAGGTTATGATGTCATCTGAGGTAATCAATAACAAGCATATGCAGATCTTCACAGTCATAACTCTTTTCTCTGTTGCAGGGTTTATTTGGTTAGTTTTTGCCTCCCAGTAGCAGGTGAGGTATTAAATCCTGTATTTATTCCCATCCTTGTCTGCCTATATGAACAACCTCAGGCTCTACACCGCAACTGAGACTTAACAAGGCAAACTTCTGATCAGCAGTAGTCTCCTCCATTTTTGGGGAAAGCAGTATTCCTTTACAACAGTCTCTGAGTACAAAAATAGCTGGTATTTGTACTTCATAACTCTGGAATTCATTGCACTTAAATTTGGTAGATTTAATATTGTGATTTTTTTTTTTTACAGGAATATTCCCTTCTACATAATTTGTATCTCTTTCTTCAGCTATAAACATTTCTCTTTTTACAATAGCGACTTGTTTGGGGGTTTTATTATTTTTGAAAAACTGTGGTTTTTCAGTTTTTTTATATAAAACTTCCAGGAAATCTTTGTTGGACTGCAGCTCTGCCTTTATTTAACACAGTACGTTTCTTTTTAGGAATTAGATGCTGTGCATGGAAAACTACATTGTGAATGGTTTTACAAGTTCTAAACACTAACAAAAGTTACTCTTGTATTTTCCTATATCAGGAAATAAAGATGGAGGAAGCTATGATCCACACAGGTATCCACACTTTTTTATTCTCCCCAGCAGCTTCTTTCCAAATAATTGCATGACTCCAGTCCATTTCAACTAATGTCTGTACCCTGCCATATTGCACACAGCATAGCTTTTGATGCATGCATTTTCTAACTACTCTACACTGAACTTGGCCATTGTTTTTCAGATCTACCATTCTGCATTTAATGTAGCTCATTTGTCATAGCAAGACTTCATACAGCTCATATTTCATGCCTGTATTTCTTAGGTGTTTGCACAGGGAAAATGACACAAAAAGAATCGCTTCTTTTGGGTTGTTTTCCTGTTGTTGGGTTGATTTTGGATGTTGGGGTTTTTTTCTGGTTTTATTTAGGAAATCTGTACAGCTGCTTTTTAAACGTAATCCAAACGTGCTTAAAAAACCTTTCTGAGGTATCTGTATCCAAAGAGCTTAATCAAACTTATGGAAGTAAAATAAAATCTTACTGGCTTTGGACAATGTTGGCTGACGCTGCTTTAAGTGAAAGCAGTGAGTGCTCAATGTGAGCAGCACGTGCTCGAAAGCCAGCAGGAGACAGGGCAATAGAAGTACGGCAGAAAGATGAGGCTGCTTTGGGTGGGGAGCCAATGCTTTCAGACCAGATAACACACGCCTGAAACAAAATTTCTTAAAAGGAATGTAATATTTGAACTGAGGAAGGGCACCAGGAGAGGCGTTTTTCATACCTAATGCTTGAACCTGAGGAATACATGAAAGACTGCTGTTTCCAAGTATATTCATCAGTTTGCAAGTGTATTTATCATACCTACATGTTTATCGTGCAGAGTACAGTTCCTCCTGGTGCAGGAACCTGTCAAACGTAAAGCCAAACCCTGGAGACTGACAAACTTGGGTCTTAACAGTACTGCACTTGCTCTTCAGTGAGCAATACTTGAACTCAGGGGAAAAAACAGATTAGAAGTCATCTGTCAAGTGTCATATTTAGACTTGATACCTTCTCACAGTATATCAGTTTTATACATTTTCAAATCCATGCATTTTGGTGGAGTAGCTCCTGATATACATTACTTGCCTGAGATCTGGATCCGAGGAGTATACAAGTGCACATAATTCTTTTTTTTCACAGGGTCTTCTGAAAAAAACCTTGTCATTAGCTCCCAGCAGCCAGACAATAATTAAGATAATGTATTTCAAAGTTTTATAGATCTCTATTTTAAACTGTTAACTTTTCCTTGTAGCCAATTTTATAATTTCTCACTTGAATAGTTTTGGGATTTAGGAAAACAGTAAGCTTTCATTTGGTTATATCCCAATTGCTGGCATTGCTCATTACAGCCTGGTGGGAACTGGTTAGTACAATGACAGGAAGTAATCCCAGTAATTATGCTTTAGGTCTTTCATTAGAAGATGTCCTTGTAAGCATTCCTCATTTTACTACAGATCTAACAGAAATGGCATTTTTGAATTGTAGGATTGCATGAAATAGGAGATCACACAGGGTTAATCTTTAAATTATATCTTGCTACACTGTCGAGCAATGAAAACATTTTAACTTCTGATAGCAGGTCAGCAAACATTATGCTGCTGGGCTAAATCGCAGGTATAGCGTACCACAAGTGATACCGCCCTGTGCCGTCACGTTCCAGACACCCGGGTTCTCATTACACACAGACGCCTGGGTTCGACATTCTGGTTCAAGCCCCATCTTGGTGGGAATTGATTTTCTTTTCTAAAACTGTTTGTTTTTTTTTTTTTTTTTTAAATGAACAACACTCTCTCATCAAGAGTCACTAAAACAATCTCTTAGAGGATCATTTTCTTGATGCCTGCAGAGGAACCAGTGGAATAAGAAAAGGAAAGCCCTGTGCTGCAAAGTCATCTGAACTACCCCTTAGGCTTCCTTCAGATCGTGCAGTTCATCCACCCAGACCTGTTTCCAGTTCAAAATGTCCTGAATTAGTACAGTGCTGCAGGCGTTAAGAGTACACTGTTGAGACAACAGGCCTGTATGGGAACAACCAGTACAGCGCTGTTTGCTTAAGACACAGGGAGAGCGCTTCAACTGGGAAGAACTCCTGTCACCTCCGTCCTTTGATGGACAGAACAACTCTGCAGACGTGGCTGATAACAGGGTGGGGGAATTACACGCTTCTCTCTCCTCTCCTGCCTGTCTGAGGTTTTTCAAAGCCACCAAGGAGATGATTGTACCTACTTGTCTTTGGTCTCAGGGGAGATACATCCCGGTCCTGTACTGGTTTTGAGACAATGCAGCCATGGATGCCATCATGGGACGCTGGGGCATGATGATTGGAGAGTGCAGCTTAGCTAATGATTGATTTTTAGAAATTGGAAGATGCTTTACTGTGAACAGCTAGCAACAATTTTTCTCTCTTTTGGGTCTATGACATAGCTGAGGAATTCCAAAATATTGACTGAGGAAACGACTGCCGCGCTGTTACTCAAACGCAACTCCTCTGCACTTTCCCGTTTCACACCTATATGTAATGAGATTTCTTACAGGGGGAACCTTTTCTTTCCTCTCTCCTTCCCACTGTATGCTTGGATTTCAGTGGGAAACTTATCATGCTTATGGCTAAATTGTGGAATTAAGCTGTGAGGTGACTCAGTCAACCAACACACAGCCAGCTCTATGACCTAAAGTCCTTGCTTTCCTATCTAACATGTATGAATTCAAGTTACCTCTGTCCCACGTGTTTAAACCAGTTATTTTTTTCTGCTTGACATGAAGATCACTGAACAATTCTCAGTGCCTTCCCACCTGTGGATCTCCTCCAAGACTGCAGAAACCGTGCCACATTTAGAGGGGAAAAAGTAGATCTATCATGAAGGACCATGTAGCTCTGACCCAGGCTTTGAGCTATTTTGTAGGAATGCAGCAAAATCCTTGCTGATCTTGCCTCTCTGCAGCACAGCCCCATTGCCCTGTTGCTGCGGAGGCTGCTGAGAAATCCTGTCCCCCTTCACTGCTCCCCACACCTCTCCTCTGCCCACCCCAACACTCGGGCTTGCCCAGCTCAAGCCCCTGTCCTGCCGCCTGGGAGAGGGACCAGAGGTTCCTCTGGGCCCAAAGGCACCTTTCTGGCCCCTGCTTTGTTCCCCATTGCTCTGGTCCATCCCCAGACCTGTTACTGCTCAAACAGCAGCATCCTAGTTTCTGTTTCTGCTGTCACATACCAAATCATTTTGGCCAGTGACTTTGCTACAGTGGTTTGTCTTCCTGTACAGGCTCTGATTTGGCAAAGAAAAACAAGGAAACTATCAGATTGAATATTTGTGAATTTAAAAATATTTAAAATACTAACAAATATTAGTATTTGTTATATGAATACTAACAGAGCAAAATTCAAATATTGTCGCATTTGCAGTGTGGTTAATATCTTAGAGGGTTTGGTGACTAAATTCCTCAAAAATGCATCCCTTTGTATGACATTTTCTAGGGCCCATTATACCTCTCCGAGCTGGAGTAGCGAGACCTTTTTTCTTGAAACCTCTGCAGTATTTAATTATTTTTTGTTTCAGGAAACAAATTTTCCATAATTTGTCTTATGAAGATGGTTCTCATGTGGCCACGCCACGACTTTATTTCTCTTGTCTACTTCAGGAAAAGAAAGAAGGAAGAACCTCTGTCATAGCAGTCCTGTTGGATCCAAAATGCTTGTGTTGCTTCCTGCAATAGGGAGTTTTAGCCAAGTGTTTGCAAATCACCTTACAAAAATAAGATATGTAATTGTTATGTTGTAAAATATTTACAGCCTTTATGTGAAGAAATACCAATTAAGATCAAAGATTCAGGTGTTTCCAAGTAAGGAAAGTGGTCTCCCTTCAGAGCAGAATAAGGCCCCTCATCATAAGAAAATTTCAAGGTTTTATCTGGTCATAGTGATACTTTCCTGACTTTTCATATGATAGACTAAATAGCGGAGAAATTCTTTTCCACTGCCAAATCCCAAGCTAGTAAAGAAGCAAGGAATATAAGGTATGACAGACACAAGCTGTACCTTCTGTTTAACATGAACAATGAGAAGGGCCAAGTGAAAATGCAAACAAATTAATGGAGATGCCAAAATCCCACCGTAGGGTTGAAAGGTTCAATATAGATAAATATTTGTACTCAGTTCATGTTGTTGACTATAGCCACTTGAACTTCCGAGGTAATTACCACTGGCCTACTTGGCTGTACAGTTTTCAGAAAGAGTAAGTCATCTCAGTGAACTCATCACCAGATATTGCCTACAACATCACTTGTAAGGACAAGTTTGCCACTTTTCCTGCCAGGCTTTTGCATTACCTGATTAGTTTTGCCTTGTAGTCCACTTTGTTGATAAAATCACACTCTGTGCAGTGGTTTAAATGAAATAGTGGTGTTCAGGGTTACTTGTCAATATAATTGCACACTACACACAGTAATCTGGGTCACTATAGTCACTGTAGTGACTCTTAAAAATCTTTTGGAAATGGGTCTCCTTCATGTCTTTGCTTTTTCTGGCCGTGATCGATATGAAATGCAGCTCCACTGCTACTTAAGAGACATACGTATGCCCTGTATTCAAACCTTATTTGGTAAAGCTGTTAGACATTTTCTTCAAACCCCTTTTTTTAAGTAAACAAAAAGAAAACATTCAGGAGGTTCTACATCTTTGTATATTTAACACTATTTTACAGAGTGGTGTGGTCCTATAAATTAATTCACACCAAGTTTTTACAGCTTTTTTTCCTCCTAATTTTTTACAGTTTCTTTCTCCTAATTGCTCCAAGTAAATTGAGTGTTTACAAAGTAAACAAAATACTACCTTTGGCTATCATTTATTACATAAAACATGGCTGGTTGGTTTGCAGACCATATGTCTCAAGCTACCCAGACAACAAATTCCCGTGGGCATTGCTGAAGTTGGTAACTAATGGATTTTGGAGTTAGTCCCATCTTTTATACTCCACAGTTGTTCACTTATTCCATATTTTGGTGGAGTATTCAGGAAAGACAAGTGGATTGTTCGTGTATTGAAGCACATTTCCTGTCTTGAAAGATGAAAGACGGATCTCTGACTGTCATCACAAAGCCCCATTACACCAAATTTTGCTCTTTTTTACTCAGCCCAAGGATGTAGCGGAAGACAGGGAGATTCTTGCTGTGTGTTCAGCAGCAGCTGTGAACACACCTGAGCCCAGAATCATTAATAGGATGACAAAGATGTGGAGCATCTTACATTTTGAGCTACATACGTTATGAATAGCAGTGCTTTCAAGCAAATTGGGAGTAGAAACACACGCGGAAGCTTTGCTTGCACTTCTAAGCTGGTCTTCACCATTAGGCTTTATTCTTTTTTTCAACAGAGGACAGTTATGGGATGGATGGGAAGGCTAACCTGCCCAGTTTCACCGGTGACGTCGACTGGCAAGGGCTGGAAGACTTGTACAGTGTGAATGAAAGTGTATATGAATACAGACACAACTATAGACTTAGTCTGGCTGACTGGACTAATTACTTGAAGGATGTAGATAGAATGTTTGCACTGCTGAACAGTTACTACCAGCAAAATAAAACAGATGAGGCTAACACTGCTCGAATCGAGGGGGACGAATCATCCACGCCGTTTACCTCGGTGGAAATGACTTCTGCCGACGGATCGAGTGGCCTGCCTGCGGAAGAGCTGCGGCTTATTGTGCCAACAGACTTTGCGGCCCTCACTTCGAGCACAGTGCATTTAAGTCATGAGGGGAAACTTGAATTCAACAACGATATTCCTGAAAAAAGTAGTTTGAATGACGCACACTGGAGAAATACTCATCAAGCTGAGAAACGGATGGAGGATAAAGAATCGGACCGCTTTGATATGGATTTCAGTGGGAACGGTTTGATCGAGTTGGAGTCCCGGCATAGCTTCATGCTACAACCCATCAGCATTCCTCAAAAAGACACTCGTCAGGACAGTGACGCTGTGGAAGATATATTTGAAGATCAGCTATATCTTCCTGTGAGGACCGATGAACCCCTCGTTCCTCAGGCTGTAAACGTATCCATTAAGGATTCACCTATCGGTACCCAGAAAACAGGAACTTTCTTAAAGGAACAGAGTCTTGCAGGGGAAACTTCACAAATCCTAAACGTAGAAGGCAGTGCCTCAGCTCCGCTCTCCCAGGATTAGATCAAGTTGTAAACCATTGAATAAGTTCTCCTTTTTCTTATTAGCAAACTAACGAAGGTAATCACGACAACTGACATTCCACGTTTAGATACGTTTTGCAGCCAAATTGAGCCCCGTTCAGTATTCATCTGTGTGCACTTGTTTTGTTCACACGCACATATTTTCACAGTAATTCTCCCCACTGGGAAGCAGGATTTCCAGGTTTTGAGGAAAAGAAACAGTGTTAACTTTCAAATGCAGTAGCGCGTTTTCAAAAAAATCTAGAAATTATTTCTTCAAAGAGGAACTTCAAGTTACTTTCTCCATTTCCAAATGATCCCACCATGAATGAATGTTTCAGCCCACCCAATCTGTCTCCATAATGTTTTTTCATGTATTATTTTAACCACTGGAAACTCCTAATGTCACACTTCTGAGTAAAAAGCACTTTTACAATCTGTATGCCATACCATTTACGAATCTAATACCTTACATGTCCTTAGTTTGCTCGTCGCCTCATGTAATTGAGGAACCAATAAATAGATCAACAAGAAAGAGGTGATCAGCGTGGATTGTGGAAGCAGACTCCAAATATTATTTTAGCAAAAATATTGCATGTTTTTGTTACTTTGATTTAATTAAATTTATTCTCAGAAAGGTATGGCTAATGATTGTTAACTGTAGGAGGATTTGTTTAAATTGGATTGTTTCCCTGTATGTTGGTATTGTCAGTATTAAAAATCCACACGGGTTTTTGACCTTTTTTTTTTTTTTCCTGATACTGGTAGAAAGGTTTACATCAACACATATATGCTTTTGTCACCACATCTGGTTTTTATTATCCTGAACATTATCTTGAAAGCATTATTAGAATTTTGAGGCTTAAATTCGTTTTGTTTTGAACAGGCATTAAAGGGAATGACAAAACCATGTTAGATTTACATTATTCTAGATGCAAAAGGCGTATGAGGTAAAAAAATAGTAGTTTAGATTATTTTTGTTGTTGTATTCTGAATTTTTTCTTGAACTTTACCAAACATTAAATTTTATAAAGTATAAGGCAAAAAATTATTTTGAAAATCTGTATTACTCGAAACGTGCTATCTTCCCTTGCATTTTTACAAATTACTAAATAATTAGCACAACAACAACAAAAGAGAATTACCTCACATGTAATTCCACAGTCTCCAATTCACGGGTGTGTTTCCTATCTGTTACATGTTATTTAGTGTAGTGAGTAATTTTTGGCTGTTGTAAGCACTGCAGGTTAAACCTACATTCATTGCATTGTGTTTTAAGTTGAAACTTTTTAAAAAGGAGATTCTTTTAGTAGGATATTAATAATTTTAAGATGCAGTCTTTTTGATGGACTCTGTACATATGTTAAAATTACTAGCTCTTTACCTGATGTATGTGTCATGGGCTGACTGATAGAAAAACGTATTTATGGTCATGAATGATGCTACTTGTACATAGGTTTTAAGTTACTAGGATACAGACTGTGTTTTTAAATCCTGTATAATATTTCTGTGATACTTTTATAGAACAATTCTGGCTTCGGGAAAGTCTAGAAGCAATATTTCTTGAAATAAAAAGTGGTTTACTTTACCTGCTTCAGAGAAGTCCAGATGATCCAGTTCTCCTGCTAATTAAGATTTATTTTTAAAATATGTTAACGGTTCCATTTTTAAGAATCCATCCACACTTAAAGCAATGGGTAACGAAATAACACACTACCTTCTGTTAGTTATAAATTATTCCTGGAGAGTGTGAATAATATATATTTTTTGTTTAAGACATGCTGTGATTTTTTTTTACATTGTGAATTCACCTGATCCTTTTTTTCCTTGAGGTCAATGCACCGAGCTGCACAACGGGCAGTTCCCAGGAGTAAAGCCCTGTTACACGGTGCCATCCCCAGCTTTGCCACTTTCCCTCTTCCCTGCAGAGCTCTCCCTGTGACGGCAAAGCGCAGACCGGACACACAGGGGGCTTAGCGCGAATGGACCACAGATCTCTAGTCAGGAGTAACTCCTCCCACACATCTTTGCAAAAGGGAGTTTAGGTTTCAAGGTAAACTCTCTTTTACTTGCACTCTGCGTTTCTTTGGTGGCCTGTGAATAAGATTAGCTTCATAAGATAAAATCAGCCTCTGAAGATACGCTTTTTGAAAACTCCCTCTATACAATCCCAGGACACTGATGCTCCTGCAGATATAAATTTACAGGTGATGTTTGTTGGAATCCGGAAAGGGGACCAATGGTTAACCTAAGTGTTCAAAAATCAGTCATTGCAATGCTAGATGATGAGATGCCTACCCCTGGAAAGCACACTGGAAAACACAGGATGTAATCTCAGCCTGGAGTAGAGGAAGCTCAGGGGAGACCTTATCATAGAATCACAGAACGGTTTGGGTTGGAAGGGACCTTAAAGACCATCTAGTTCCAACCCCCCTGCCATGGGCAGGGACACCTTCCACTAGACCAGGTTGCTCAAAGCCTCATCCAGCCTGGCCTTGAACACTTCCAGGGATGGGGCATCCACAGCTTCTCTGGGCAACCTGTTCCAGTGCTTCACCACCCTCTCCGTGAAGAACTTCTTCCTGACATCTAATCTACCCCTCCCCACTTTCAATTTAAACCCGTTCCCCCTTGTCCTGTCACTACAGACCCTTGTAAAAGTCCCCCCCAGCTTCCTTGTAGGCCCTCATCCATACTTTCAAACAAAAGTGAGTCCAGAGAGTAGAAAACCTAGCTCCAAAACCAAATTGTACAAACAAGGTCACGTCCACGCTGCTAGACCAGGCTGGCCCCTTCCACATTATGCAGTGCTTAGCCCTGGGTCTCCCCTTGGCTTTGTGCTGATGTTCCTGTGGATTCAACACACGATTTCCGCTGGTTTCCACGGCTGAACGTCTGCGGTGACACAAGCCCTGCGCTGCAGCCAGCGGAGCTCTTACGGCGTGGTACCGTGGCGCGTGCTGCAGCCGCCGCGGTGCCGCGTGAGGGCACTGGGGTCCCTGCCGCACACAGCCTGCGGTACTGGGTGGCTGTAGGAACAGGGAGCACCAAACCTGGCTCCGGCACTTCTGACAGGTGGGACCCCTTCCCTAGAAACCACACGGAGGTAGCCCGTTGGTGTGGTCCAAGTCAGAGCCAAGGAGTGACGCCGTCGCTACACAGCGATGACGCGAGGAGTCCAGTCCTTCAGTTCATGTCCCGGCTCTCTTTTCCTGAGCAGCACAGACGCACGTAGACACGAACCCTATATATTTTTTCCAACAGTCAGTACCTATTTCAAGCAAATTTGTATTTCTTAGCATCTAACTAATAACAATCAAATTTAGTACTAGAAGTCACTCTGGAATTTTACAGTTTATTTCCGCACAATCACGACTTCGTTGTGATTCGGTGGTGACTGAGTTCAGTGGAAATACCTGGTTTTGTCTGAGTACACACTGAAAGACCTAATACGTTGTCACCTGATCCAGAACGATTGCACAGCGACCCACGGACCCTTTTTGTCACTTTTTTTCCTTTTTCTTTTGTCAGAAACAAAACACACTCGATACGCTATTTTTTATTTCCAAATATCAAGTATTCAAGAGTTTGTCCTGTAAACACAGGCTTACAACAGACGCTGACAATAGATTTCATTAAATCATGTGTTACACAGCTTTAAAATTATTCTAAGCTCTGCTGAGAAATAAATACCAATGAAAAAAAACCCCATACGGGAGCCTAAAGTATGCAAAACAAACCGCATAAACCAATTAGTCTCTTTTTACCACGGCACAGCACCCACACACTCATACGGTCAGACACACTCTACAGATTTCCTTAATACTCTACACATTTGCTTAATAATGAGTTGTTTTAAAAACTAAAGAGTTACGGGCAGCGTGCCGAACGGACTACCCAGACCGTTCCGTCGCTCTTCTGCCTAAACCACGCGGTAGAGGTATGCGCCGCGGCCAAGGGCGAAACGCCCGCCTGCCCAACTGGGGATCAGAGGGGGTCTTCCCGGAGGAAAGCCTTCACTCGACCAGGGATCACACTGACTCCGAATTCTTTTTTCTTTTGGTGCATAAATTCAGGATGCTTTTGTACAGTATTTTCTTGTGACATTTTCCTCCATTTTTTCAAATATCCCTTTGTTAAGGAGGTGAAGTTTCTCACTTATCAGTCGGAGGTGTACCTCTTCGTGCTATTTAAGATATAGATGTCTCCTCTGCATGAGCAGTCCAATTATTAACAAGAAAATAATTACCTTTCAGAATTCAAAATGGAAGGGAAAAAGTTTATCTTCAAGATTTTACACCCAAAACCCTCTGTTATAAATCGCAGTTCACTTTAAAGTTGACCAGATTTGGCCTTTTTCCATTGCTAGACCGAGAGCGTGCTCTTATTCTACCCCTCCCTTTCTGGTATTCCATGGAAGAACATTAATATTTCAGATCTAAATCCTCAGTTCAATTCAAACCCTGACTAACGTTGCTCAGTTAAGGGGCCCCAGAATTTATCCCAGTGATTCTTGTCACTACTCTAGAGTCTCTGCTTAAGCAAAGCCACGAATTAACAAGCTACAGCGGGATGAATACATCCCATGTGAGATTTCTGTGGTCTGTACAGCTTTTGTCTTCGCTGTTAGGGCTGGGCCAAATCCTGTCCTGCCTCCTGAAATTACCTTCCCACAGAAGAGCTAGGTAGGAGTTGGCCCACCAGGAATTACAAACACTGTCTTTGCTGGAGCAGTCCAGACTTTACCAACTAAAACACACGCAGTTGCGCCGTTGACATGCCTCGGGTATGTCATTAAGTCATAGTGAATACCTCATGAAATACTTCAGTACCTATTAGCACCACAGTGTTGGTTAGTCTTTTGTCCAAAGATTATCAAGCTGGCTCACCCTTCCTCGAAGGTGAACAATAGTTTTGGATCCTTTTTGTAGCCCTTCATGAATTCCACAGCTTTTCACCTATTCTACACCATGAACAAAATGCTGTTACAGGATCACATTGCGACAACTGGTTTGAGAGAGAAAAAATAAGAAAATAACAGTACACGCAACGGATAATGTAATCATGAGAAGGGTAGAATGGAGGCTGGATAAATAAGCTTCTATTTCATAACACTTGAAACCAAGATAAGTTTGGAGCGACTCTGAATTTGCAGAGCGAGGCATGTGCTTAATAGGCTGGATTAAGCTAAAAGAAAACAGCTTATCTGAAGGACTGGAGAGTGTTTGTGGTGGGTTTACGCTAAAAAATACAGCTATTAACTACAGTTAATGGAAATGGCTATGGGATATGGATAGTGTTAGCTATCCTCCTTAATTTATGTAATATATTTAGTGGAAAGGATAGGGAAAATTTCCTTCCCAAGAATCAGGCTGGCTTTCAAACCTTTGGCCACGTAGTAACATGTATTAGTGATACTCAGCGTAAAGAAGAAGAATCACGTGAACCTTGGCCATACCCAGCCCCCCACGCTGACGGCTCCCCATTTCTACTCAGAGACAATGTTCACACATAATCTTTTTGAGTTGTTGTTTGTACAACAAGGTAAGAAAGAAAGAAACCCCTAATTCTGTACCAAAGAACGAGTCCAACACCATGATGCTGACTATCTTCAAAGCACTAAAGGATGAAAATGCCTATAAGGTCAAGTCCAATGCCTCACGAGCCTGAAATGTGCGGATACAGGTTTCATCTCCAAGGGACAAACACTGCCCAAAGCAATGCCCATTCAGATTGCAGGTAAATCTCCACTACCAGGTGTTCTAAGCCCCTGGAAAGCAACTACAGCTGGATGGCTTCCGCTGGGGGAACCCAGACACCGCAGCACGCAGCATCTGGCATCTCCTTTGCCGTTACAAAAGACACATTATTGAGAAAACAGAAAAAGATAAAGTTGTTTAGGATTTCTTCTTCAATCTCAGAAACCAGTAGCAGTAACCAGCAAACTGTATAAAAGCTAAACAAGCACTCGGTATCACTTCCTTCACACATGCTTGCTAAAGCACCAGCTTGGTAAAGTCCAGCCCAGGGTACCGGCCCAGTTCTTCAGACTCATCGTGGGACTGATGAAGCTGAGAATCCGGCTCCAAAATAGCAGTAAGACACTTTGGACCTATTTACCATGAGTTTTATGTCAATATAACACCACGAAGCGCTGCGGCATTACACGCACAGCAAGTGTAAGTAGTAAGGCAGCAGTAATTCAGGCATTTGGGGGGAAAACCTTCAAGAAGAGTACAGAAGGTGCTGAGTCCTCTCCCAGCCCCGCTGTCTGCAGTTACACAGAGCAGGCAGTGCTCTGCTCCCTTTGTGTGGGACACTGACCATGTGTCACTGAACCTCTCGGTCCAAATTCTGGGAGGGGCACAATCCGAACCAGCAACAGGGCTTGAGCAATGTCATTGGCTTTAAGGTCAGAAAGATGCTCTTTATTTCGTCTATCTCCCTATGTAACACAGATTTTTAGACAGAAATTCATAAAATAAGTGAATGGCAGGAAGAGCTAGAATGGATTTCTGAGCATGTCCACAAAATATTTGGAATTTTAGTTATATTTTAAATGGAAAGCTTTCCTCCACTGCCAGCTATGTAAGCAGCCACACGTGAATGCCACAGGGGAGTACTCGAGTGCTACTTTCTGCTGTTCTGGTTAGAACGATCACTGAATCCATAGGGGAAAAAACCTCTTCCTGGAAACGACTCTTTGGCTAAAGGAACTCCTTTTTGACTGCAGATGGGATTCAGTCCAATACTTACACACAGGCATTATTTTTAAGTGCATTACTTAAGTATATAAACTTACACACATATTTAAGTGTTGTGCTGGATCGGAGCCGTAATGAATAAATAGTTAATGCTACAAATAAATGATCTATATTTAAAGGAAAAAAAAAAACCCAACATATTTTTGAGAACACTACACTCAGGTATCTGTAGCTAATTTAGGGGCTTTCAAACTTTTACATTTTTAATACCTAAGAGGAGATCACTTCACTTACAGAACAGCAAGTTCTGAGGAACTGCACGCTACTGCACGCACTTCTAAAGACACCATTGCTGGCCAGAGAACTGAAAGTTTCCAATTAAATATATATTGCACCACAACATTCAACAATCTTGTGTTTGCAGCAGCTCACACTGTACCGAAAGGACATAAAACGCTGCCAGTTCCAAATCGTATCGTGTTCTATCCAGCGTGCTCATGATGAAAAAGGGGTACCAAAACCTTTTACCTAGAATTAGGAATATGGAGAGTCCCACTCTCCAGATATTCCGGCCGAGACCGCAGCTCTATGAAGCATCTCCTGAGGGTGCTGCACTCAAAAGCACCCGAGGTCATGGCTACGCCCTTTCTGAAGTTTTCCCCTTTTTGAGGAAACAGGAATGATGGGCTAAGCAGGGATGGCCATCTGTTCAGTCAAGTCCCTACACTGGGGCTACTTCTCACATCCCACACTCTGCATCAGGAATAAGCAGTGTGGGAAGAGTGATTTCTGTCTGTCCTTGTGGTGGCACAATGGCACCCGGTGGACCTGTAGCTAACTCCAGGGTGTTGTTGCTCCCTATTATCCCTGGATGCTTAACTTCAGGCAGGCAACTTGGGTTTGCCGTAGGCGCCTACGGGCGAGCAGGAGCCCTGCTTTACATCTCCCCGTGTTCACCGCTAGCCAAACTTCAGCGTTTTGGGGGCAAGGTGGCAGAAATTACAAGTTAATGGGATTTTATCTTCCATGGTCAGAGGATTTCACAGCAGGGAGACAGCATGGCCACCTTCACCAGGCGATAGATAAAGCTCCTTTTCCCTTCTCGTGAGTCAGTTCAGCACCACACAGGGATCACCACTACTGCTACGGCTGCACACAATTTCTCTGGCGATTCTGCTGCCTTTGGCAACGACCCCCTCAGGAAATCGTGTTTGTCCAGCAGGTCTCAGTCCATATTTCGGTCAAAGCTGACAGTGTTGGAACTGACTTCTCTAGGAAGTTAATATGTCTCCTTTGCATGCCTTTATCGGCTCCGTTTAGACTGCTGTATCTCACTCACAATAACGCCTCCTTCAGGAATCTATCAAAAACTGGCCAGAATTTGGGTTTTCTTCCTTTTGGAGGATGCTGATTCAATTAAGTGATTTTGTAGAAATATATCAAAATTATCTAGATCCAAAAATACTAAAAAAACTGTTTAAAAAGTAACAAATTACTTTTTGTTTTGCATATAATTTTGAAAGGAAAATTAAAAGGCTATTGAAAGTATGTAAACAAGGTTTTTTCCCTACTCCCAAAGTGAACATCTTTCCCTCTACATTCCAGTTTCTACCACTCTCAGCCACCAGTGTCAGCTCCTGAGAATCCTACCTGCCTCATCTGCTCTCCCTTGTTATTCGCATGGAACAGAAGCACAGACAAGGCACGAAACAGAATGAATCAGGAAAGATGATTCATCTCCAGCCTTTTACAATTTCCCAAATGCTCTGGTTTCTGAGGTATTTGAAAAGATTGTCACTCCACCTCGTCCCATGCTGATTAAAACGGGCGAGTGATTCAAATGGATGGGTGATGGGCTGCAGTTACACTTCGTCCTACCACTTTGCCTCGATTTTTTTGCCATGGCAGGAAATTCCTGGTGCAAGAAGCATTTGAGGCTGGAGCAAAAGGAAACATTTTTATTATCTATTCTGATGTCCAACGGCAAAAAAAAAATATAACCGATACCTTTGGGCCTTGAATAAAGGAAATCTATTCCTCGGGATGACAAGTGTAGGAGCTAACGTGGCACAAGCTGAGAACGAACTGTGTCTGGTGGCTGCACAAAACTCCCAAAAGCTTGACCCCAAAAGCTATTAATATGGACAGAATAGCAGGAGGTGATGAAAACAAATATTCCTCTATGTTGTCGTTTGGGGTAGAAGCTTCTGAGTTTGCAGACAGAGAGAGAGTGGGACTCGTTTCAAGCCACATAAATGGGCTGAGACATTCTGAAATAGGCAGCCACCGTTTCAAGCAGGGGAACCAGCCCCATGGGTAGGAGGGGCTGGAGAAAACGTACTCTTCCCAGGACAACTCAGTGGATGCCAAGGAGAGTGGCAACTCTTTAATTTCAAGGACTTGGTTCGTAACATAACGTTTGATCAACCTACATGTAGTACATTAAAAATTAAACCAGGAGTAACTGTTCAAAAAAGACGTAGAAGTTTTGCTTTATTTTCATGCACGCGCCCTACATGGCAAAATCGAAACTATCACTGAGTCCTCTTAAAAGAGTGCTTTTAGTTTCCTAAATTTCTAAGACTTTCCCTGCAGGGCAAAATACAGCTTGGACTTCCTAGTGTCCACCTGAAATCATTCCCTACCCTTTGAGAGATCATTAGTCCCTCACAAGCACGGCACTACAAAGCCTCCAGAGCAAGAGATGAAATGCCAGGTACATTTGATTAGAAAGTCTCAGCATCTCCTGGGCAGAAAACACGCTCCAGTCATTTGGAACAGGCAAAGGCCACATCTCATCCCATGGGTCCGCACCTGCAGGCAATTTCTATCTGTAGCTCTTCCCCTGGAAGGGCAAAGGAGAGACGATTCACCCTCTGCCCTCACAGGACAGCTCAGTGAAGCTGGGAAAGGGAAAGGCGGCCACGTGTGGGACAAACCATACAACTAGGACCCTCTCCGCAGCTGTCCTCGGAGGCAGGGAGCACGGCAGCCGGCAGTGTCGGGAGTGGAGGGGAAAGCCTCACCCCAGGCACGGTGGCAGGCAGCACCAGCCCAAGCCCCGTGCCGTCGCTGGCTGCGAGGGGCCCGTCAGGCCCCACGTGGCCACCCAGACACGAAACGAGGCCGCCAGTTCTCCCTCCAGACTTTTTCACTCAAGACGAACTAGACTGGCACGTGTTTCCGAAGGACAGCCAAGCTCTTCCTTGTAGCTACAACTGGTTATTTTCTTCTTCAGGAGAAGCATGGACCCAGTGCTACTAACAGCCGCCCGAATAACTGCCTGTATCGTTACAGAAACGTGCACGTTTCTGCTCTGGTATGTGTGCTGGATTCCTACATCTCAGGGTTATTACAAATTCATACCACAGGTTTTTACCCCAAGTGTTATGCTTTCCTAGCCCGTGCACTTTGTGAAGAACGACTACATCCCATCAAATGAAAATGAATGCACATTTTGACAGGAAAAAGATATTACGACTCAACGTTTGCAAACATTACCTGATGCGTAACTTTTCTATGGCTTAACATGTTATTAACAGTACTTAAACCTTATGTTCTTTTTTAATTTGATGCCTGTGTCTGAAAATAGCCCCTTTCCATTTCAGTGGCAGCAGTGTCTTTTAAAGCAAACTTTAAACCTAATTTGCTGCGCATACAAGTACCTAAATAAGTTGCATAGTTTAAATAAGTTCAGTTGTGCTTTGTAGCAGAACTCACAGTAATTACTCATCTCTTAAAAATACGATTTGTGGATGTGAAGCTGACGATACGTTTAAGCATCTTTGTGACGTCTAGACAGCAATTCTATGAGTTTTTGTCACTCCTCTTCCAGTGATTTCTTCTGTTCATAATACCTCACCCTTACACTGATACTAGGCCAGAGCACGGACATTTAATGGACACATCTGAAATAATTACAAACACGATTTTTAAAACTCCATTGTCGGGAGGGGAGAAATAAGAACTTGGGTTGGTTTGAGGTATCCAGCCCTCAGGAACATACTACGGTGGTTTGCATTAAGCTTTGTTGGTTTTATCACGTGTTACATTTAGATTAAAAATCGAAGGCACAGGTGTTTTACAAGGCGCCATAATTAAGCCAACCAACAAAACTAAACGTTACGTTACCGAGCCAGGGGGCTATATCTCAGCAGTGACTTCTTCCAATGCATTTTCATTTGAGGAATTTATTGCTTCTGAAAAAGGGCTGGGGTATGTCTGTGCTATGCAGTTCATTCCTTGTGCCACACTGATGTCTCCTCGGGAGCTGAAGGTAGGGCAGGATCTAGTCCGTGCATAGTTTTGTTGGGGTCCAGACTGGCCAACCATCTCACTCACAGTGTTCACCGGTGAAGCCCTCCACATCCGTCTCTGCAGCTGCTCTTCTTTACACTTAATGGAATACCAGGCCAGGAAAATAAAAAAGAATCCCACGAACTTGAGAGCAGCTGCCAACCCAAAGTAGACAAAACGAAACGAGGTGACGTCGTATTCCCAACAAGATCCTTGTACGCCACAATCCTGTTGCCAGAGCATGCATGTGGTATCAATAACGGCCCCAAAATAAATTGGAGTGGGAATGTAAGCTGAAATAAAAACAGCAACAGAAATAGTATGTGTTAGCATACAGTACATAACTTCTAAAGAAATTATATGCCTTAAACAGGTGGAGGTGGAGAAGTTTTGAGATTTCTACACCGCTGTAGAAATCACACGTAATGTAAAACATGGAAAACTGGTCAGCCTGTCTTTCCTCCAGCACTACTTACTCACACATGAAACGTGCCACAAATGGGAAAGGATTCAAGCAAAGACAACAACGCAGCAGCACCTTATGACAGACCCTGCCTGTGCCATCCCCAGACAGCTCTTCTTGAGCCACACAGCCCCCAACACAAAACCCATTGCTGCTCTCAGGAAATAAAATACAGGAGAGGAACAAAATAACACATTATCTCCAGAGTGCTATTGGCTGAACATCCATCGGCCATGAGCTGTGCAAGAGTGGGGGTTGCCGCTTTAAATTAAGGAGAAAAAGCCCCAAGGACCACACAATATTTCTCTTGCTGAAGACGGATGGAAGGAATGAGACCGCTAAAATTTTAAATTTTCTTTTGAAGACATCTTCCTCAGAAACCGACTTTAACTTCTAAGGCTGCTACAAATGCAACCAGCCCACTGATGTTCCTGCTTTCCCTGGAAATACAACACTTCTAGGATGTCAGAAACCTCCTTTGTCAAAGAAAACTTCATTAATGACGAGATACAACCACATGGGCTTCTCCTCTTGTTTTCACTTAGGATAGTCCTTGCTTGCTTTATTCACACCTTTCATAGTGGCTGAGCACCTGGAGTGCTCTCCATGGGCAGAATTTTAGAAATTCAAGAGCTTGAAAGAAATTACTTTGTGGAATAAAGGCTTAACATGCACCCTTTTTGCTTTGAAATACTCAAAATTAGACATTAAGTAACAATTGCTTCTTATTTTAAAAAAGCAAAGAGCTACTTCTATTGCTGAAAGCAACAAAAAATAATGCTTCTAAAAAAGAAAAAATCCATTAAAATAATACTTAGTAACTGTTCTTAAAATAAAATTTTAAAATAAAATTTGAAACTGTAAAAATACCTCTTGCTGAGACAAAAATGTCCTAGAAAGTCAGTAACAAAAAAATATTAAAATCAAATTCATGCTCAGCTACAATGTTTTCAGAAGCTATTAATTTTAAGTCCCTAATACAATTACTCAGGCAATTAGTGACAGATTTATGGAATTTTAGTGCTTTTATGTTACATTTAGGCTGAACACGGCAAGCCTTTTGGAAACACTGGTTTACAGGAACGCTGAGTAACTATAGGACTTACCAAGAGTTCTCAATAAAACAAACTGCATTCCTAGTGCAAAGGGTCGCTCTCCATCTTCCACGGACCTAGCAGGTGAGAAGACAACTCCTTTGAAGAAACAGTCATAACAGATAATCATTGTGGTATGCTCTGGCTTTGCCTTCTCGCTATTTTTCTGAGGTATAAATCATCTTTGCCTAAATTTCTTCTATTTGATTTGTACTAGTGTTAACTCATGTTGCTAGGAAAAAATATAGCTAGTCCCTGTTTAACCAAAATCTCAGTCCTGCCTCTGAATCTTTCTCTACTTATGTAAGGCCTGAAGAATTTCATCCAAATTCATTAAGAAACTTAGAGATTCTACCCAAAATGTTCATGGCTTCTCATGATAGATTCCTATTATTTCATTTAATCTCTTGGTTTACTTTCTCAATTTATCTTTTTTCAGACAAATTCATATTAATGAAGAAATAAGTTGCTGAATGCTGGGCTCATCTTCTGATTTTAAGAGACCTCTGCGTAGCATAAGCACTTTGGAGTGTTTTTTGGGAAAATATCAGTAGAAGCATCCAAAGAGTCTCTTTAGACACTGTTCCTTTTCAACACAAGTAATACAAGATTTCTTCCATTAGTTTCAAAGGAAAAATGTGAGCAGTCTTTCAGAAGACTAAATACAAGTAATGATATTCCACAATGCAACTACAATTTTAGTAAACCACAACTTTTCTTCTGATTTTAAAAATATTTTTAAATCCTAACCTAGAGGTCTGAAATGATGGTAGGCAGCTTTTAATGACACTGAAATATAAGAAAAAAAAAACTGCAGTCAAAGGGGTGCAGCTGTAAAATCATGGTTTTGAAGTCAAGCACGCACTCAGAAACTGAGAAATCGGGAGAACCAGCTTGGGCCACAAATCTTGGACTGATGTGCTCTGCACAATACACCATTTGGGACAGTGGGTGTCACTGTTCAAGTGTGTGCACGCCATCCTTTTTTTTCCTGAACATTACAAAACCCTTATGCACCTCACTATTGTGAGGCTCACTGCAAGAAAAAACCCCACTTGGTTGAGAGGACCATTCTCACAGAAAGAAAAGGCCTGAGACTGGTTTAAAAAAGCTCTGTTTGGAGAGAGATTTTACACAAAACCAGGTGGAAAGGTGTCTCCATGTTAGCAATTAATTCAGCTCAAGAGAAGCAGATTTATACAGCTAAAAATTGTGATGAGGACCTGACAGCTACACCGTGAGCATTTCGGGTTTTGTAGGGTTTCTACTTCAGACCACCTCTGACCCGGTCCCAGGGAATGACTGCTCATTTGCATCTGTATCCTTTTGGGCGTGTTTCTGAAGAGCATCTCAAACCCAGGAACAGGTTTCCTAGAGAGGTGGTCGATGCACCAAACCTGTCAGTGTTTGAGGCATTTGGACAATGCCCTTAATAACAGGCTTTAACCTTTGTCAGTGCACTGGGTTCGTGTGGCAGGGAAAATACTTAAAAAACCATAACTAAGTTCTCACCTGAGTGTCACTATGATTGCTGATGGCTGGGCACATGCTGTTATAAGGGTAACAATGAAGAGAAATATCAGGAAGGGGATAAGGGTGTTGCAGGTTCGATCACACTTCCCGGAAACAGCGTAGCCGTTCTCGTTCAGGTAGGTTTTGACAATAACCAGCCGGAGCTGACTGCGCTGGCCCATGGTCGGTGGGGTGATCACCTGGCGACTCTGGACACAGGCACATTCTGTGTAATTTCTGACCTGGGGAGAGGAAAAAAAAAGAACATTTCCACATTAAATACTCATGCGAGGAAGACATTGCACAGAGAAGCAGTACGACAATGCCATGGTGCTTCCAAATCAGGAATCTTTTGCCTCTAGCATCATTATCCCAAGTACAAGTGAAGTTACCATTCCCAAGTGTTTTTAAAGCTGGCCAGGACACTCCACGATGAGACTGCCTTTCCATTGCTTTTTTTAGGCTGAGTTTAAAGAAAAACATGGAATATTTCTGGGAAATTCTGCTGAAACAATTCAATCACTTCTGACAGGGAGGCTGGAGGAAAGGATTGTTTCTATTGTATTACAAACACTGTGAGGAAATCCTCTTTAAGCAGCGCTAATAAATCTGGAATTTGGCAGGCTGTTGACTTTCATATTCAGGAGGTGTCTTCTGCCATCCCAATGGAAGTCCACCCAGATTTGGCTGAAGAGCAACAAGCTGCACTTCACGCTTGGGGCACAGGACTTTCCAGCTGGATGGGGGTGTGGATGCGGATGGGATGTGGACAGGAGCAAAACCAGAGAATAAGGGGAAAGCAGAGACTTAAAACAGTGAGACTAGAGGGCATGAGGGATTCCTGAATAGATGAAGAGGCTGAAATTAGGATGAAGAGACCGAATAAAGAACTGGCATTTTGTAGGCAAACGGGACCATGATTTGAGCAAGGCGAGGAAGAGCTAGATCAGAAATAGCCTCCTGTCACGTTAGTTTTCAACTCATCTAATGGCAAAGGGGTGTGCAGCAGATCAGAACACACTGGCACTAAAGTAGCAACAGGTCAGGACCCATATGATGCTACAGGAAGGAGTTTTTGGTTTCAAAGTTTGCACTGATAAAACCTAAGACCACACATGCACAGGAGCCACATTACAAGACCATCTTAAGGTTGCAAATTTAAGCACCTGGACAACAGGAAATATCCAAATTATGGTTGCTTGTCACCTTCAGTGTGTACCTTTGTACGTGTTTGTGTTATGATGGAGCACCACATTTCTGTCCCATGGGATTTAGCTGAACATCTCAATATATCAATTTATCCCGTATTTTACCTCCCATTTTCAAAATGTGGCTCCAGGTATCTTTTTTTTTTTTCCACACTAAACACATTCCACTATAGAGACAGAATGACTCATATTTCATATGGATTTTTCTATCACACTCATCATTATAGCTTAACTCTTTCAAAAAGGAGTAATTTATCTTCAGAACAGTTATGAGATGAGGCACTGATGTTGTTATCTCTATTTTGTAGCTAAGTAACTGAAACAGATCAAACTTTCACAAATGTGGGTGGCTAATTTCAGACAATCGTGGCCTTTTTTTCAGAACATTTTCCATTATATAAAAACTTCATATATTCTAAACATAACTTTTCATGCTTCAGATACAGATTTAGGCACACAGTGCTTCTACAAATGGCACTTCTGGTTATTGCTCGTGTCCATCATCCAGCATATGAATAATACAAGATTAGTGACCAACTGGGAGAAGTTTTGTTTAACTGGCTTCCCAACATCGCTTAGGAACGGAGGCAATGTCAGAATCCAGTTTCTCAACTCTCAACTATCACATGAGTATCTGCTTTCTCCCTGCAGTCCCTCACCTTATCTCTTTATTGCTTTCAAATGCAAATGCCAAATAGGCATCCTACAGAAATAATCCTCTTTACTACACAATCTTGGTTCATCAGCAGAGAAACCAAGTCTGTGTACTAAATGAGACAGACATGACACAACAGAAATGCTAGAGTGTAGGAACACACATGTAAAACAGTTATGAACTGTACACTGGCATCCTTTTCTCCTACTTCTGATTTTTAAGTGGTCAATTTTGTAAACACTGTATGTTATAAACTTAAATCTGAATGTTATCTGTTAGCAACATTTTGTGTGTTACACAGTGGCACAAGCTTACAGCTGCAGTTTTCAACAGTACCTTTCATAAAGTGTTATTTAATGAAGTTATGAACTGTACACTGGCATCCTTTTCTCCTATTTCTGATTTTTAAGTGGTCAATTTTGTAAACACTGTATGTTATAAATTTAATCTGAATGTTATCCGTTAGCAACATTTTGTGTGTTATACAGTGGCACAAGCTTACAGCTGCTGTTTTCAACAGTACCTTTCATTAAGTGTTCTTTAATGAAGAAATGCCTTTACCTACCAACGTCAGCCCTATTCTAGTCACCGTTAGCTACCAAGTTCAAAATTGAGGACATGAAGGATCTTTTCTTAAATCGTAAGAGGAAATAGTATGTTTCAAAATCTGCAGTGAAAAGTATATACTGCCAAAGTGCCTCCCTACTAAATGAATTAATGGTGCCAGTTTGATATCAGATGAAATGTAGCAAAGATAAAACCTATGTCTCAATCCAGCAAAGAACAAGTAAGATTTAGATAGACGCTGAAAGTCAAACACATCACCAATTGGGCCAAAGAAATTTTCTACTAAAAATCAGCAAGATATTCCAAAAAAAAAAAAAAAATTGCACATAAGGGAAACTAATCTGTTCTTAGTGGTATATGTGTATGAACCTGAGAAAGCACAGCGCTGGACCTAACACCCTCCTGCTCACAGGCTGGCTCTGGACTGCAAAGGAAGAGACTGGCACATTATAAATAAGCTTTCTGGAAAGCACAATCAAGTCCTGAGAAAATCAATGTTTATGTTACTTCCTGGCTTTCTTAATTATTCCTTTTATAAAAGACAGTTCCACAACTGAAGAATTAAGTGATTGGGTCTGCCTGAGACAGGCAGATCACTGCCATTGGGTCTGCACTGGAAACACCAGCCCTCCCCACCCCATGGCACGTCACACTCACTCGGTTGGAGGATTCACTTGGTACAAAGGAGCTTGTGCCTCCAATCTGTATATAACTAAAAGGAAGAGGAGTGGGACCGTGCATCACTAGCCTTTCAAAACATGGAAAGACTCATCCACGAGTAAGCAGCAGAGCAACTTCTCTAGAGCTGAAGAGACAGGATGCTTGCACTAGAAACAGAGCAGTCTTTGATCTGCATCAGTCCCAAGGGGCTACTCACAGGTTGTACGTGGGTGGGTGAAGCACTTACCCCTGTGCTATGATTTCCACCATTGATGCAGCCAGCTAGGCAAGGATTAAAATATGTTATTCCATCTGATCCACAGACAGGCTCATACTCATGAATCTTACATCCACAGTTGACATTACAGCTCCCAGTCAGATTCCTGTGGGCCATGGCAAGAGTGGGACTGAAGAAAGGAAAAAGAACATGCTAGTAGAGCAAGCACAGATATACTGCTGTACAAAAGGAGACAATTATCACAGAAAGACTGCATTAACAGTAGCTTAGGTATGTTTTAAACAATACAGAGAAACATCCAAGGCATCCCTGCCATCAACTAAAAACACAATACAAAAATAATACCAAAGTTTAAAACTTGTATCTTATTTGCTCAGGTAACAGTTGTGGTTTTCCCCTGTTTCTTCCTTTAAGAGTTAAGACACCACTATTTTATACGTCTGTTCTAAGCTATAGCAATTTGTTGTTGATTACTAGTGAAGGGCTCAGTGACAAGATGAAAGCATTACATGAACTAATAGGCATCTCTTCCCACATACCAACAACTGTTCAGAAAACCTAATGCTTGTATTATCTGCATGTGTATGCGAAATCTACAGGGATCTCTCTAGACCTGAAGAAGTGCTGTGCTGCTACTGAACGTTTGTAAAAGAACCACTGCTCTGCTTCCCTGGACCATCCCCCAAAATCTTGCCAAACTTTCTAGGTCCTGCCCAAAAGGGTCTGGTGGTATGCTCGGAAGGAACTCAAGGGAATTTCAAAGCTGAGTGACACACGCACCCCAAAAAGCAGGCTCTTCGCTATCACTGCTGCTCCAAACAGGTGGTTGAACAGATCTCAACTGCCGCAGCAGGGAATTGCACCAATCTTCCACCAGCACGCGCTGGGCCAGCCTGGGCACATCTACACCACGGGATGAATGCACAAAGGGACCTCAAACAAGACAGCAGGTCATGGCCCTCACCTGAGCTCAGTGGCTCATGTAACAAGGCCCAAATGAAGCACTTGCACTGAGGCACTGCAGGTCTCTCCCGATGCACCCGCTCCACCAGCTAACATCCCTGCATGGCACGTCTGGGCCCTGCCTGGAGAGAGCAGGCCATTCGGATGCAGTTTTGATCTCTCCAATGGCACTGCCCTGGGTACTGGGAGTCCCAAAGCAAGACAAATTCTTATGACAGAGCCAATACCTGATCTCCTGAGCTGCCAAGGGGCAGCCAGTCTGAACACTGAGTGCCAACATGCAACTCATGGCTGGAACGGAGATTTTGTAAACCTATAATCCCACTGTGGCTCTACTTTACCATATCAGCTGTACCATTGCAGCTCAACCCAGAAGTGACAAAGGCCTTACTGACAGCACCATCTGCATCTGTAAGATCACAGACTCTTCATCAGAAGATGATGTGGAAAAAAAAACCCCACTGATCAAATGATGCTTTTTGTTATCAGTAAAAGAAATCAACTCTGGTTACAACTGACCGCCGGCTATCACCATCACAGATTTTGACTCAGGTTGACTAAGTCACAACAGTCACCAAATCAACCAGCTCCTGCCTTACCCACTATATCACTTCAGCCCTGCCCGAAACAACTCTTGGGTCACTTAAAAATGCCCAACTTTGGGCATAAACCCTGGACGAGACACTCAGCTACTCCCTGCACTGAAGAAAAGCCCAAGGCGACACTGGACTTTTAACATTCCTGGGTGGGGTAAGGCCTTGGAGTATAAAGCAAAGAGGGAAAAACATTAGCGAGCACAAAGGCAACCTCACTGGAAGAAAATAATAGTAAAAATCCCTAAATAACTGAACACTATTAGATTATAGAGGGACAGAGTTAAAATGAAAGAATTAAAGAAAATGGATACTAGCTTGTTTGTTCTCCAACCAAAAAAAAGACCCGCATAACTGGACCCAGTGTATATAGAGCTAATATGAGAGGATGTAAGGTATCATGTTCTATTACCTAGGAGGTAGATAATAGGGGAAGGAGTTGATGATCATACCATATTTATTTGACAAATAACTGGTCTGAAAAGCCATTTACTTTTTTCTTGAAAACCTGACTAATTTATAACGACTTTCTATACTACCTTTGGCCCTTTCTGTTACTGGGATTGCTCAGATGAGTTTTGTAGCTTTTTGTTGCTTTTTTTTCTTGGCTGGCTAAAGACTAATTGAAAACTCATTTTTGTATATGTACATTTTCTGTGAAAACCTTTAGAAACACATGAAAGTGGCTGTTGAGACCATGCCCCTGTCTTCACCAGTATCCTGTCTCTGACAGTAGCCCTAAGGTGACTAGGGAAGAGCAAGAACAGGGCAAGTAACTTCCCTCAGAAAAGTATTCTCTCAGCCTCTAATGACAGGCTCAAAGTATTTTCTAAAAGTGATGTGGTGTTTTAATTAATAAATGCCATTTTTTTCCCCTGTACTTCTCCTATTGAGATTAAATTCTTTGCATCTACAACATCCGACAGCAAGGATTGTTCGACAGCTCACAGCCTGTTACATGAGCTGTTGTTTGTTTAGAATCTGGCTCTTACTAGCTTTATCTGACAGCCCCCACTTCTACTACTTCACTTGTAAATTCTGAACACAGGAAGGCTCCTGGAAAAATAAACTTAAGGGGTTTCTATGACCAACACAAAAATATTTACAAGCTCTAGTAAAATCTTATAGTTGCAGTTAAATAAACCACATCTAATATTAACTAATCTAATCATGTCTGGTATTACCTGAAGGCATTATGCCAGAAGGTACCTGAAGCTATAGGCATAAAATATTGCCTTTTATCAGTGCTATTACTGAACATGCTAGCTCAGGTTCCAAAAAGAAAATAGCTGTTAGATACATATATCCAGACACACCTGGAAATGTAAACTATTTTCTGCTGTCATTATCCAGCCAAATTATAATAAGCATCAACTTTTAAATGGCCCATGTTATATCTATACCTATTTTAACTGCACCTGCCATGCTGTCTCGTTTTGGGTTGCTAAATTAATTTAACAAGTGGAAAAGCAAGAGTCTGCAGTGTGGTTTATTGCTGGTTACATTTTCTGCATCTCATTTGGAATTTCATCTGGGTTTAAAATACTGCCAGCAACACCAACGCATTAAGGCAATGGAAAATGTACCTGAATGACCTTATTCATACCAATCTATTTCCAAGTGGCAGGGTTGGCTGAGGCTAGGCACCCTAGCTCTTATTTCCTAAATACCCTTCTGTCTAAGGAAATCACGGTTCCTGAATTCTGTGCTCCCTCTTCACTGCATAAAGTGATTCCAAGCTACTGAAAACTGAAAAGCAGCTGATATTAGCGTTTTCACCTGAATCTTCACCTGTTATATAGGAAAACCCCTATTTTACTGTGTTACTTTCTGTCACAGCTGCACTCTGGGCTTGTAAGCACTATTTTGTGTCTTGAAGCACCCAAATGTTAAGGACTGCAATATTCACTATTGCAACGCACAGGTTTTTCAGAAGACAGAGGGCCAGTTTCAAACCACTTACTTGGCTGCAATTTGCAATACCTAAACCTGGAAGTTTTTGGTTCTTCCAGGTGCCAAAGTCAGAAAGGCAGGTTCCCTACGGAATCAAGACAGCTGGCACTTCTGCAGATCTCCAAAGATTCAGAACACAGAAGTGAGGGCCTGACCTCCCCACAGTGCCTTCCTGACTGGCACCCTGGCCACCGAAGGTGACAGCAGATCGGAACTGGGTCTAGAGACAACAATCACAGCCAGACTGTGATCCAGTGATCATGCAGCAACTCCAAGGGGAAGGAGGGCCAGGCCCTTACGCCCAGTTTTCTTCACAACAGCTCTTAGCAGTGACAGAGCTGACCCTGGACCCAGCCAGCACAACTCCATAACTCAGGCGACCAAGTTCCTAGAAGTTGGGGTGGGATAGTCTGAACCCTGACACTGTACAGGAATAGCAGTGCCTACTACAGAGAACTCAGTGAGTTCTTACACACGGAGCACAAAGCTGCCCCTTTGTGCTGACAGCCTTCTCCAGACATACCACACTCCAGGGATTTATAACAGATCCCTTCAGAAGTGAAAGAGGAAGCTTCTTCATGGGCTTGGCATTTTCTGAAGTGGCAACACTGGGGTTCCATGTCCTCCTCAACCTGAAGGGGTTCAAACTTACACCTCCTTGATGGTATTTTATCAGCAAGCTCCAGAAGGCTACTCT
>NW_010254676.1:26408-64770 GCF_000690775.1 Eurypyga helias | reverse complement strand
CCTGCTGAAGCTGAACGTGATCCCAATGCTGTCCATGTCTCCTCATCAGTAACTCTTTACAAGCAAAATGTGGAGCAGGGACCAGGATTGAAGCCATTTCTTCCAAGGGGAATCTCCTTTCAGAAGGCTTTTAAGCTAGGCTCCTCTCTTGCTTACCCTTTTTTCTTTTTCTGCATCTCTATATGTTCCTCCTTTTTTCTCCTTCCTCCTCCCTGTACCCACCATCCATTTGTGCAGTTCTTATGGTGCTCTTGGGGACATCA
Source organism: Eurypyga helias (assembly GCF_000690775.1). Lineage (NCBI taxonomy): Eukaryota > Metazoa > Chordata > Aves > Eurypygiformes > Eurypygidae > Eurypyga > Eurypyga helias. The sequence goes on along the minus strand of NW_010254676.1, from coordinate 64,507 downwards.
GGAGTTCAGGGTCAAATTCTTTCAGCCTAAATAGCTGGACAGAGGCTACCACACAGAAGGTGAGCAACTTTTTCCTGACTTACTAGCAAAAACACACCATCAGGCAGCTCTTATCTCCTCCACAATAACTGTTAAACATAGCAGCCAATGCTAATAAGGTGGGTATCAGTGGGAGAGACATACACATCCCTTATGGATCTGGACATATTTCAAAGGCTTCCTTCCCATCTTTGACTCATACCTGCTCCTACCTGGCTCCCTAAAACCACACAAGAGTCTATGCTTGGTCACTTGGAGAACTCTGGCCATAACACAAACAGTAGGTTATTTCACTTCAGTACTCCTTCAGAATAGGTAACTACACTAGTCTCTGAGAATAAGGAGTCCAAAATATGCTTAATCTGGATTTTGGAAAGAGTTCACATATTTCAAACATGTCCCAAAGCCCTTCTTCAGTCAATGCACTCCTTTACCTTCTCCACAGCGGATAGTTCAGATGTTTTTTTTTTCTTGTGGGTCTCATGACAGTGGTACCAGAACATTTCGGTGTGTCATTAGCTTAGTTTGAAAGATTACTTTGAATATTCCATGTGCCACCTTTCACCAGTGTTTCAAGATGCTGCAGCTCATGGCTACAGCCACTCCGGCCTGAATCCACAGAGGGGCACAGCTTCTGGATCTTCTCCCACAAGGCTGGATCTGCCTAGCTCTGTGACAAAAGGCTGTCCCTCCTTTATCTTCCTGCCTGATACTTTTAAACTCACATTTTTTTCCACAAATGGAAGTGAAAAGTGTCCTTCACTGAATCATTTATCCAGTAGTCTGCCTATTAGATATGAATACCCAGTTCCAAAGAATACTGAAGCCATCCATGCAAGGTTGAATGTGATAGAAGAGAGGTTGCAGGAGAGAAATTTAAAGGCCTTTTTCAAAAGACCAGAATATATGTATGAAAATCCCCAACTCCAGGACAAGTCTGTGCACTTCGCCTTCTCACACCTGAGTAGTAAGTGGAGCTTCAGGCACTATCCTGTTTCTGCCTGCGGTCTGAGTGCAGTCCAGTCCAGAAGACCTGAATTTCTGACAACAACTGCCAGTATGACCCCTGCAGAATCTGCAAAACCAGACAGAGGTACGTACTGGTCTCTGTTGAGGCATGAGTATTCACACATGCGCCATAAGCAAAGATCTTGCCTTGGGAATTATGATGGCATGCACAAGCTCTCCACACCAGATACCGCAGCATAACATTGAATTAACTGTGCCGCCTTGTTTGTTCTGCTCTCAGTATTGCTCAATGGTGCCACAGAGAGGCCACTGCTGTTTAAAACTAGCTCAAGTACCTCTGCACTAAGCAGATCAGTAGATATCCAGGGAATTTTAGCCCCTCCTCAGCCAGACAGGAGCTGAACAGGAATTTGGATTGCATTTGTGGCTGCATCCTCGAGATCCTGTACACATGCTCACAGACTGTCGTGGTTGCAGAGCCCCACGAGGGCTGCTGTTTGCTTGTCTTCACATCTGTAACGCGCAGGTAGGACCACTGCAAAGGCAAACAGCTAGCATCAGACTTCCTGCATCCCAGCTACCTCACAGACCTCAAGGGACATTCTGCTCATACCTTCTACAGCCGACCAGATCAGAGACTCAGTTCAGGAGCCACTCTACACCCAGTGACTGTCACCCGTGTCATCCGTCACCTCACCTCCTGTCACTAGCAACACTAAGCAGCACCACTGCTGCTCTTAGTGCCTTCCACTCGACTCATTTGTAACGTATTTATAGACCACTGTTGGCCTTTGCTAAATACTCCTGTCTTTCCAGCTGAGCACTTTTGCAGTCGATGTAGCTTTTAAATATTTATTGACTGTGTAGTGATCACACAAATCAGATTCACAGATTTAGCTCTAGGAGCTACTTTACACTTTATGGTCTAGTTGGACGTTAACCAAAACCTGAGTGTTTTCTTTCTTGTGCCATAAACAAACAAGGCACAGTTTTAGAAACAAGTTGCGGCTTGAGCAGGAAATTAAATATCCATGACTGACATTGGTTCTTTTGCCTTCTCAGCTATCAGCTGAAACTTGCCTTATTATATAAAGCTGGATTCCAGAAAGCAATATGCAACAACACATCACATGGACTTTTCCAGTAATCTCTCAACAGAACCTTTTCTCTGATGGAAAACACCAAATCATCAGAACATTCCTCAGGAAAATGCCAATTTCAGCAGCACAGTGACAGAAGTTTTTCACACCAAGAGGAGAGGCAGCATTTTTGGAGTTTCACAAGCACCTCAGCATCTTGCCGAGCTGGATGTCCCAGATGCCTGAATACTTGGGGTAAGCAGTGGCTCCCCAGCCTGCCTGGGAGACCCTCGTGCCCACATCCCAGCTGCCAGCAGGGTTCTGCCACCTTGCACACAGACAGGTCCAGGAACAGCCCAGGCTGAGGGAAAGGCACAACTCAGGTTCCCCTCTCCAACCTCTGCTACCCCCTAAAATGCATTCTTCTGACCTCTTACCCCTCCGTCACGTAAAACCCTTCTCAGCAGCAGATGGGTCATGTTGTTCCACAGGCAGGACAGCTCGCTCCACTTATGTAGCTAACTCGCTTCAGCTGCCTTGCTGAACTTCACCATGACACAGAGGTTAGCAAATCAGCTTAAAAATAAAGGTGAATGAAATCAGGCATGCAAGAAATGAGAAGCATGAAACTGGAAACTGAACCGAGACCACTGTGAAAATTTAATCTCAGGGGCATTTTTTTGTTTTGCCCAGAAGAAGCCGTACGTTTCACAAATACTCAAAGCGAGTAAGCTCTAATTACTAACAAGTTACTGCAAGCTGTGTCTCTCCAGCTTTCATCACCTTTTGTACCTCAGCAAATCACTATAGGGTTTACTTGGGAAATTTTTTTGTTGTTTACAGCAAATGTCACGCATGCAACGAGAATTTATTTTCCAACCTTTCAAAAACATGTGATACACAAAATCATCTATTAACTGTTTCCAAAAGCTCATTCAGACAGCTCTAAGAGGTTCATGCTTTCATCTTTACTGCCTTCACTATTCACTCATTGTTAATTCCTCCTTCATTGACGCGAAACTAACAAAGGATGAAGGAATTCAGATGCCAAGGACACGAGATCTCTACTGACATGAAATCTCCACATAGGCACACAACCCTGTTTTCATCATATGTGACCTACCATACAGCACATACCGTAACAGATTTCTGTGAACACTTCTCCGGGTAGGGGATCATTTTTTCTTGAAGGTACATACTTTTCCAGCAATAAACTGAACCAAAATACTCTCCTAATCCTAATCTGACACTGGGAAGCTGCCTACTCTTCACAAAGAAAAACAGAGCACTGATGCCCGAATTACTGCACAGCACATCGCAGATTTACCTGCATCAGTCAGAAAGAGCAGGCTCTTAGGGAAATTGCACCAAGCTAGTAAGTCCTGCTCATGAGCTGGCCTGTGGGAAAAGCAGCTTAGTTTCAATGCTGTAGACACACAGGATGCCTGAGAAACAGCTGCCCTGCTTGTTTCAGCAGGTGCAAATGCTGTCAACTTGCAGGACTGCTGCACCTGAGCTGCCAAGGACACCCCTCACGCATGAGCACACGAACCGAAATCAGCACCAAACGACAACATTCCTGAGCTATTCTTTCAATTACAAACAATGCCACCTCTCCTTTTATTAATAACATTCAACAGCAAGTTTTATAAACGTGTGTGCTGGGACAAAATCCAGAATCCCATCTGACAAACTGCATTTGTTCCCTTCTCAGGGAGCAGCGTTCTGTGCCTCTGTGACATGATGCTGGGAAAGCTAATAAAGAGGAGACCTTTATTAGACGTGACTAACGATAAAAGGGACCCTAGTTCCTAACATTTTTTTTTCTAAATCCTGCTCTTCTCTTTACACTGTGGAAGGTTTGTGGTATAGGAGTAAAGTAAAAAAAATGGTAAGTATAAGGCAAGATTTATTGCCTGAAGTTTTTAGAGCTGTGACCTGTTATTTCAGATACTCAGGGTTGTACTGAAATCTCATTGTGTTGGAAGTTAGAAAAAACATATTGGAAAAAAACAGGTGGACCCTCTTCCTGTGAGATTACAATTTAAATTAGATGCAGTTAAAAAAAAAAAAGTGCCTGACTATAACTTGGTAACATTTAAACAAATAATTGGTTTGCACATTATTTTATTCTTATTTAGATTGCTGTAGTAAACTACAGGACAAAGGAAATGCAAAGGAAAGGGGATAATCCCTCACCCCACAGTTTCTATAGTCTTAATATTGGGCTATATAACAAAAAAGTATTATCTTAGTTTGATAGCAGTATTTTTGGCTTGGTATTGAAGGACACTCTGGATGGTAGAGATCTGCAGTTGTTGGCAAGCAGCTGGAATCGCAGCAATGACGCAATTTTTGTGTAGCTGTCAAACAAGGGACCCTCTCACTGTGTTAGCTGGATTCCTTTGTTGTTATTGTTCTGATCCAATTAGTCACTGCTTTCAAGTTAAGAGATCCCACTGGCTAATTGGACTGAAAGAAACAAGAATTACAGAACCCCAAACTGGTGGTACAAGAGGAAGAATAGGTGGTGGTTTTTTATGTGAAGTGCCTCTGTAAGTCAATTGTATGTTTTAACTAACCCTTAATTGCACTAAAAACCAGAAAGCAATCAGAAAGGGCCTGTTTGGATTCATTACATGCCTGAAATATGAGAGATGGAATTGATCTAATCTAGGGAACAGTCACTATGAGTAAGCTGCCGTGAAGCCCGTTTTATGTGCCTTATACCATAAAACATGGAAGAGTTGGGTCTACAAACAGCAAAACCATCTCTGCTATTCCCCCTTTATTCAGCACTGGTGAGGCCACAGCTGGAGTGCTGGGTCCAGTTCTGGGCTCTTCAGTACAAGAGAGACATAGGCATACCAGAAGGAGTCCAGTGAAGGGCAGCTAAGGTAATGAAGGGACTGGAGCATCTCTCCTGTAAGAAAAGGCTGAGAGACCTGGGACTGTCCAGTCTGGAGAAGAGCAGGCTCTGGGGGATCTCATCAACACATATAAATATCTGAAGGGAGGGTGTAACCAGGACAGAGCCAGGCACTTCCCAGTGGCGCCCCATGACAGGGCCAGAGGCGATGGGCACAGACTGAAACACAGGAGGTTCCCTCCGAACATCAGGAGACACTTTTTCACTGTGAGAGTGGCCAAGCACTGGCACAGGTTGCCCAGAGAGGCTGTGGAGGCTCCATCCTTGGAGATCTTCAAAAGCCACCTCGACAAGGAGACACTTCACTGATTCAGGACTTCCCACTGGTATGCTGGTCATGGTGCAAGAGAAGGGATGCCATGCTGCGGTTTGATATAAGGCTCCTTACACCATGCTCAAATATCAAACACACCTTCAGAGACAAGGCTGGGACACAAAACAACAGGTTCTAAAATGCTGAGATGTATAATACAGAGGTGCCCTTGACCTTCCTGATAACAGAACTGCTGATGACACACCAACAACAGCAAAACTGCTTGTGCCCAACATAAAACAGCAGAAAATCCTTGCAAATATAATTTGAGCATGCCTCCAGGTCCCATCCACTTCCTCACAGCTGGTACAGTTAGAAAAATACTGAGTTATGAAACATACTGAATTATGAAATGTCACTGCTCACTTTGCTGAGTACTGATATGCACACAGTTCTGGGTTAACTAATACCCACCTTATCCTTCTCCTCTGTTCTGGTTTAAGGCTTGGTTCATCAAAGAATAAGCCCTACTTTTTAAATGTGAAAGAGAATAGCAGAATGGTTTGTTCAGATAACCTTCTGCAGGGTATGCCTACATTGCCCAATGCAGCTGAGATCTCTGGGCTGCTGCCAGCACAGGTAGCTCAGACACCAGACCCGGCATAGCCACGTTAAGGCAGAGCATCCTGCAGGACGTTCACTCTGCACCAAGCAGCTGTACAGCTTATCCTGCCCAATCCAGCCTGTTAAACTGGCTTTGATGTCCAGAACGCTGCACTGCATTAGAACTAGAGGATAAAGTATGTGTTTTATTAAAAAAGCATGCTTTCATTTTGAGGTTTGTTATATGAACAACAACATTTTTTGATGTCTTGAGTTAGAGTTGCCTATCAAGTAAATAATTTGAAGCTATCAAATGACAGACCATGAGGATTAAGAGAATGTTTATCACGTCAGATATTCAAGATGAATTTATGTGTAGTGCTGCCTCTACATTATCATTTTGATAATAAATTTGCATTTGAACTCTGCATTAAAAAAATCATATAGGGCTGGGGCTGCAAACTCTTGAATCATGCTTTGTAACAACCTGGTGATTCTCAATTTCTGATGACATTACAGTGTAATCATACTGATTTTTATACTGATTTCAAAGAGTTGATACATCTCAACACTTTTGAGAGTTTCACCATTACCATCTCTCACTTCTCAGTAAGAACAATCAGAAGAAGGTGGTAAAGAAGTAGTGCTACTGCAGACTTTCAGAACAGATGTGAAGAGATGCCTACTTCAATTCATGCTATTTATCCACTGCAAATGTTATCACTTACAGCAAAAAGAAATATTACTCTTACAAGTCCAGTGTGAAGGTTATGTGTTGCACAGCAATAGTTTGCCTTGTCTTCAATTTAGAAATAGATTTAAATAGCACTTTTTCACAAACAGAAAACTACAGCCTTCCCATTAACCAGACAGGGACATTCTGATGCCACACAGTTCAATTAATTACTATCTGAAATTTATATTTGAATCCCTAATAATTTTCACTTCTTCATCTACACCCACAGGCTGTCACAAACATCAGTAGAAGGTGGACAATCAAAGCATTCCACCCCCTTCCCATCCCCGTTCTCTCCTTCTTCAGCCCACCATGCTCAGACAAGGATATATCACCATGCTACTCCCCCTCTACAGTCAGCCCCTCAGCACCAAACTTTAGGTATTAAGAATAGAAAGGAGTAAAACAGCTTTCCATCAGCTCATGACTTTCAGATGCTGGTTTTCCTTGCTCTAGGATTAGGATTTGACAGCAGTGTAGTAACACCCAGCGACATGCGATGCCAAACATTCTCCATGTAAACAGTGCCTATTTTCTTCCCTCCTTGCTTCTTATTTTTCCTCTTTGTTTTACACTTGGCTCGGTCACTGCCCTACTGTACTTCTCTTTTTCCCCATCTGATCATCTCTTTTCTTGCCCTGCACTTCTACACTGTCTTCCAAACCTCAAAATATTAAGTCTAGAGCTGAGCCTTAAAAATAAGATATTCAAACAGATATGATACCCAGCACCTGGCCATAAATAAAAGACAGACGAGATGTTGTCTCAGATCTAAAAGCAAAGGGGAAAACCAAAAAAGCCTCAGATAGGTTGATGCTCTTCAAATGCTTATTTTTTTCTTGTGTTTAAGCCACATGAAGAAGGCAGTTTTGGGGGAAAAGCTAATGTACAAAATAAGAAAGAATATAAAAACTCATGATCAGGCTTCTGAGGAATTACCTTCCAGTGAAACACCTTCTCACAGCTTTTAACACACTGTCTTGCTTCCAAATATCCTTAATCATTTTTAAAAATGCCCTTCCATGCATTTCATGTCATCACAGTCTAATTCCCTCACTCCCAATACCTTCCTACATCCACACCTTCTTTTTCATGACCGCCTCCTACATTCTCAATATATCTTTAAGGGTTACAATCAAGTCACTGCCTTGATGATGATCCAGCAAGCGCTGGAGGGCATTCATACAGTTAGTAACGTGTTCAGATGCAGCACACACCACTAACGTCGAAAGCACGTGCCCAAATGATTCTTCTCAAATAGGCACTGTAGACCTGAGACACTATTATGGTGATAATAAACAAACCTATTCAGAAGTAATCTTTATAATCCCTTTTGGGGTGTTTTGTTTGGGTTTTTTTTTCCACAATTTTCATGAGCAGAAAAGAAAACATTTTGAAACACCAACTAAACCCTGAGCAATCTACAGAGGATACTATTTTTATTTTCCTGTATAAATCACTGAAGTCTACTGTAATGCATTTTCCCATCCCTCGAAAAGCTGAGTTTTTACATAAGCTTCATAATAAACTAGATGTAAAACCAAAGGGCCACATAGTAACAACGTGTGTTTATACCACAATACTCACCAAATTCTCATTTGAACATGTGGCTTCTTCAGCACATCAGCTATCAGCATTTTTTACATTTATCAGGCTTATTGGAACATCAGCTGGTTTTGCCACAGTTGATTCCAAGATACTTACCCAGTCGTGTAAGGTATATTTATGCCCCCTAGATTAATGCTTTCACATCCGACAATGAAGAGGGTTGAAAAGCACAGCAGAGAGACACCACTGCAGATCATAGCCAACTTTGCAGACTCCCTCGCACCAAGCTTCAGTTTTTTTATAATGTAGCCACCTAGGACAATACCAACACCAGCACTCGGGACAATAATCACACCTGCCGGGAAGAAATTCAAGCAACATTAAAACAGGACCTACAGAAATGGAATAAAACCTAAATACTGGTTTCATTCCCTAATTAGATGACTGCAAATGCTGTACTAAGACCTCTATTGTCTGCTAGAAAACTGAGTCAGACTTTTCAAACCTCTGGAGTGTTGTCAAAGAATTAATAAAAGCCTCCTTATGATATTACCAGCAGCCAAAGCACAATAAGAGAACTATTGTACTTATAAGCAGAAACATTGCTTTGTATTTATTTTAGAATCGGGAGAAGGGATACACATTGCTCCAGTTTAATTACTAAAAATCTGAAGAAATCCAGATATGGACACAAATCTTTGTCTTCCTACTCTCATGATTAATTCCAGGGAAGCCTAAGTGTTAATCCCAGGCAGGTCCCCAGAAGCCTGGGAGTGCAAGCATGAGCCTGGCTGCAAATTCTGCCTTCCAGGTACTTTACTCAAGTTGAACAGCACTTAACTACATCAGCAGCCCCATTCATCCCAGCACAGCCACGTGGAGCGTGAACTGATCAAACACATCATGGAAGAGATCAAGATACTGGAATTAGCATTAGGGTAAGTTTTAAGACACCAAAGACATGCCTATGAAATTTCTGTCACTCTGTTGCTGCAGATACAAGGTTCAGTAACATGTCACTGGGCTGTCCTCACTTCCCAGGGCCTGAGGTGGTACTGTCAGTGAATGTCTTGATCTCCTTAGCTTCCCTTGGGTTTTGTTTCTCACTGACATGTGAGAAGGTCTGCTAATAAAGATGCATTCCACATAAACATGGAATTTGAACAAGCTTTGGCAGCTGCATCTGGGGAGAAGGAGCTAAACTTTAAAATCCAAACTCTTAAAGACACTGGACTTCTTTTTAAAGAAGCCAGTAAGACTATCACTTGTAAATATCCATAATATTATAGCAAAGCATTCTCATTCCCTGCTAATTTGTCTAAAGGTAGTGGGGACATTGTATCAATGAAAATACTGAGATCTTGAAAGTAAAAATAAAAAGTGAAAATAGTTGCCACCTTAATCATACCAGCATCACCAATGACATTATAAAATAACATGTCATGTCATGAGGAAGATTCTTAACAATAACCCTTCACAGACTAAAACCAGTCTTTCTGATATGAGCAGAATTTAAATATATAAGTCGTTCTAGGAGAATTAAATGATTTTCACAAAGTTCAAAGCTGGTATTTCTCTCAAGCTGTTATAACTCTCACTTTCAATGACTGAATATGAACAAGGGAAAGAAGTAATGCAAATCTTTTCCCTTGAATTTATCTGGGTGAAAATGGTAATTCAGCCACCTGAGTCTGCCAGGCATGCTCTGCTCTACCAAATCTGTGTCAGAGAAGCCCATATCCACACCAAAGGCAGACTGGGATCACTTGCAATGTCTTCTAAAACACCTGTGTCAGGTGAACTAAATTTCAGGGACCAAATCAGTTACATAAACTATATAAAAGCATCTGGTCCACAGCAAGGGCTTACTGACAGTAAATTTACCCCAGTATTCTTCTTCCTTGCATCTTACAGCTTAGGATTTGAGTTCTTAACCTCTTTTGGACCTGAATTTTCCTCTTCTTTCTTATTCTCCTGAGGACATGTATATTGGAAAAGTCTTACACTAGAACGGAGACTGCGTAACAGCTAGTACCTTGTCAAAACTCAGCATGTAAATATTTTGAGGGGCATTGGGTTAGTGGTTCTTCCATTACTGAGTTATACTGCGCTCTGCCACACCATGAAGATGGGAACATTAAAAATGAGGAGAGAAATGTGAGTATATTGCTTGCCAAGGCTCACTCTCATTTAGGAGAATGGAAAGGTAAAGGAAAGCCTATACAGAGGAAGTATAAAGACCAATTCCTTCATGAAAACTGCAGATGGAGATGGAAAAACTCTCTCTGAGAGGAACTGGAAGGGCAGGAGCAGATTTTGCTGTTGCGGTGAAGGCAGCGGAGAGAAGCGCTCATTCCCTCCTGCGTGTCAGGAAGCCTGACAGGTTCATTTGCTCCAAGTACAAACACTTCATCCTTATACCCTGCTCTTTCCGCAGGGGATGTGAAATCAGAAGTGATGTACTGTCAGAGAAACGCAGCTACTACAGAGCACTTCCAGATGAGCTTCCAGGGCAAAGTAAAGCAAAGCAAAGGAAAGATGTCGAATCAGGACATGCATTCTTTCTTTTTTCAAAGGCATTTAGAGGAATAAAGCTTAAGATCTGATACTAAGCCATTGCACTGCACTCTCCTTCATTTTATAATGACTGTTTAGCTTACAGGAATTGTGCGTGTGCCAAATACACCCCTGGGTACAGTGCCCCGAGGCAGTATCGGCTTTCAGTCAGCAATTTTTAAGCTTTGTCCTTTTTGCTGTTGTCAGGATGCTGCGGCACTTGAGGCTTTTCATAGCATCAAAAGATGATCTTAGCAGCTACTAATAGTCTGGGAACAGAAAACTGCAATATCTGCTAAGCAGGTTACACTAAGGGAGTACTGTGGAGAATTTCAAACCAATTCTGTCTGAGGTACATATTATACTACTTCTAAAACTAAAGGTAGATCCAATGTGTTTGTAGCCATTTTATCAGAGATCACCAGAGCAGTGCTTTAGAATATAATATTTATAATAAATATGGCCAGCAGGTCAAGAGAGGGGATTCTTCCCCTCTACCCTGCTCTTGTGAGACCCCACCTGCAGTACTGCGTCCAGCTGTGGAGCCCTCAACATCGGAAGGATATAGAACATTTGGAGCAACTCCAGAGGAGGCCACGAAGATGCTCAGAGGGCTGGAGCACCTCTGCTATGGGGACAGGCTGAGAGAGTTGGGCTTGTTCAGCCTGGAGAAGAGAAAGCTCTGGGGAGACCTTATTGCAGCCTTCCAGTACCTGAAGGGGTCTACAGGGAGATGGGGGGGACTTTTTACAAGGGCCTGTAGTGACAGGACAAGGGGTAACAGGTTTAAATTGAAAATGAGGAGGTTTAGATTACATATCAGGAAGAAATTCTTCCCAGAGAAGGTGGTGAAGCACTGGAACAGGTTGCCCAGAGAAGCTGTGGATGCCTCATCCCTGGAAGTGTTCAAGGCCAGGCTGGATGAGGCTTTGAGCAACCTGGTCTAGTGGAAGGTGTCCCTGCCCATGGCAGGGGGGTTGGAACTGGATGATCTTTAAGGTCCCTTCCAACCCAAACCATTCTGTGATATCTAGTGCGCAGTTCTTCCAATTGCAACTTATTTCAGTTGCAACTCTCCTTCTCACAAGTAAATCCACTAGCAAAGCGCCTGAAAGTTTAACCTGGATTTGTCTAAAACTTTTGCCTAGAGTTTTTTACCTAGAGTCCATGGTTTTTTGACTTGAGGAAGCCTGAAGGTTGAATGACACCTGCTCTACACACACAAAAAAAAAAATTTCTAAACAAGACAAGACTGCAGCACAAACTGCACAAGTTCAAGACATGAGGTTTGGCATCTGGCATTTTTGCTGATGATTAATGCCAGGTTTGTTTAAAACTGAGACTTAATCAAAGAATCACTGCTTAGGAATTGATACAGAAAATGTATCCATTACATCCATCACATGAAGAGATTTGTCAAGCACATGTACTCAGCTGGCGATGTACATATGAAGTATAGATGTAGTAATATTAATAACATATAAGTCCTCCTTTTGCTAACCAGAACTTTGTTAACTGGACACATCTTTTACTAGATCAGCCTGAGCAATCTAATACAGAATCTCCAAGTTCCTTTTTCCCATTTTTCCTACAGAAAGAATTTATAAAATTAGTAACAACTCCTGGCCTTAATGCTAAGTTTAGGAGCTGGGGTTGTGGAAGAGGTGCTCACTTGTCTGTGTTGTACATCCAGCCTGAGTTATTTCATCTTCTTCTGGTTCATTACAAAATCTTTATCAAGCTATAACAAGGAAAACAACATATATTAATAGCTTCACACCCTGGATAGGGTCACATAATTTTTTCCTCTTTTAATGTACTGGCTGTTGAATATTTTGTTTGACAAGAACATTTCTGGTTTATCCTGAGAATGAAGCAAGCTGGGGAGTAATGATCCCATCAAGACTCATTACAGCAAAACTCCTATGTGCATGTAGCTACTCCAAGCTTCAGTTAGAATCACTCCCACCAATCTATGTTTCCTCCTTATATACAACACAGGTATTTCATGCCCTGAAGAAAATCTTATCCCAACAAGCTCTCAAACATAAGTCACCACATGGTGCTTCTCTCATGTTTCCCTCAGCACTCTAGAAAGACTTCCTGTGTTTCTTCCATCCACTGCAGGTGACAAACCATTCCTCTGTGTCTTTGTCTCTCTTTCTTGTACCACTTTTTGTCTTTTCTTTGACTCATGCCCCTGGACAGCTTCAGCCCATACTTCTCTCCTTGTTCCCACAACTCACTATCCACTACATCACTCCTTCTCAGGCACAATATCTGGAAGTATGGGGGAGCAAAGAACTAACCTGTCTAGCAATTAGCAGCTATTAGAAGCACCATAGAGAAGGCAGAAAAGATGCTTGTAAGTGCAAAAGAAGAAAGAGGTATTGAGACAAGTGTCCGATGCAGCTAGGCGAGACAGGAAATGATCTGCATGACACGGACCCCAATTCCGCCCAACATTTTGGCCCCTTTCCCTAGGGAAATTCCCTCCTGTCCCTCTCACAAAGCAGTACAAAGCTTAAAATTTTGTGGATTGTAGCTCTGTTAGAAGTTGGACTTGGCTGCACATTGCCACGGCAGCGGGGGAAGTGCCACACCTGCAAAAGAGGGGCCTCAGACCGGCAGTGGCAGGTGGGAGAGGATTTGGGGAGCTCTCCTGGCTAGACTAGATTGTTGTGCTCTCAGTGGTAATAAGTAAATAGGCAGGAGACCACCAGCCTGGAGGGGAGAGATAACTGAAGGATGAGACAGATAAACAACTCATCACTGGGGAAAAAAGAAAGATTATGATATTTTAAAGATCAAAGAGGAAAAAAAATTCACAGAAAGTAAGAACAGCTTTAAAATATCTTTTAAGGAACATAAATCACAGTAAAGCCTATGGGTTTTCTAGCTTGGTTTTGTTGCTTTTTTCCTTTTTGAAGACCATTAACATATTAGAAAATGTCTGTCTAGGCTTATGTAAAAAAGCCCACCCCTTTGACAATATAAATGGGTTCACATTTTACCAAATACATATAGCAAACATCAAAAAATGGCCTAAATATCTAATCAAATGCACAAAGCCGGATTCAGTCCCGCATGGTTTTGGTTCATTCATTCCTGTATTGATTCATTTCATTAGTCAAAGAACACTAACCCCTTCAATTTTACACTAGGTTGTAATGCCTTACCAGTGTAGATGCTGGCATTGGAAGCTGGGATGCCAAACTGTGACTCGATGAACTTGGGAATGAAGGTAATAAAAGCTGTGACAATGGCACTCTCAGCTGTGTATGACAAACTCACAAAAAGGAATGTCATGTTGCTTAAGATCCTGACAGCTGCTCTTGGAAGCTCTATAAAATGACAAAAATGACAAACAAATGTTATAAATAATGAGCGAGAAACAGAAGCAAACTGAAACAAAACAAACTGGTTTTATTTGAGATGGACTGGCAATAATGGCTTGCTAGTGCGTGGCTACATTTGCTAAGTGGAAGGGAGAGCACATAGTTGTGATTGCAGTCGTCGCTGTCTGCTCCTACCCCATCTCACTGCATCGCCCCCGGGGCTGCAGTCTCACTTTTCACGAACACAAATGAGGTCTGTTTTAACAAAACTGTCTGTAGAAACTGAGTCTACATAGTAACACTATAAAGGAAAAAAACCAGCAATATAATGTAGTGATTTTGGAATTATTCTGATGTCTTATTTTGAATTTTTCTATGAGATCACACATATCGCACTGCTGAACTGACACTTCTAAGTTTGGCACTCCACAGGAGGAAAACAGATCACATATTCCACCTGTAACTAGAGGACCGCATTCGGAAAGCTGGACTAATACTTCTATAATTTTAGAACAGAACCAAATATTTTTAATTAAACACTTTACTACATGATTTAAAAGTATTTACAATAGATGCAGACAAAGCATTGTGAAAAAAATATGTCAATGATATCAGTGAATCTTAACATAACTTACAAACAACTAAGAATATTCTCAGAGGGGACAAAACAATCAATTAAATATGAGAGCACAACATTAACTTAAATTGAAAAAGTATTCATAGATGTTGCAATTATTCTCAAATTAAATCTCAAAACCCCATGAAATTCAGCACCGTAGCTAAAAGAAACACTTACATACTGTTAATTCAGTCCTGTAGTGATGTCAAATTATCATCACAAGGTGATGATAACTCTGTTCAAGACAATTTTTTCAGATTAGATGGCGTGATTTTATACATGTGGGTTTTTTTCCTTGGGACTTCTACCGAGATCAGGTTTTCTGTTCAAGCATTACATCTAACCTACTGTGGTTTCATTTTTTTTAATTTGCTTTTCACCATATAGAAACCGAACGCTGCTTGAATCAAAGCCTGCTGAATTCCATGACAAGGGCACCCATTAGAAACACAACATGTTGAGTAAGAACTCCCGAGTAAGAATTTCATTGACGTTACAAGTTGTCAAGTCAAAAATCTGTCTCACTCTCTCCACTGACTCCAGTAGGTTATCCATATAAAAGCAAACAGAATTTCAGACTCTTGTCATGTCAAAACTTGTCAGGCTGCAAATTAGCACCTAAATTGTCTGACTGCATCCAGTCTTATCGTATGCCAGTTGTCAAAATTTATACTGAATTCATTTTGAGTACAGGATATATAATTTTAATGTATTCAAACAGTCTCTTGCTGTCTCTATTGAAGAAACCTATTAAATGTTAAATACAAAATTTGGTGGAAATAAGTAATGAATAAATCATATTAAGAAACACTCATATATTTGAATCTTAATGATTTTTACCACTTACAGCTTTTTTTTAAAAAAAGTGTGGCACCATTTCAACTAAAGAATAGAAAGAAGCCAGGTAACAGTAGTATGAGGCAATATAACATCTGTACGAATATATGCAAACTGTACTGTAACTGCACACCTTCAGAAACTACATTACCGTAGAAGGTAAAAAGATAAAATAGGATCTGTATTTATTGACAAATATATTGCATGTTCAAAATAGAGCTGATAAGAATTTATCTCATTGTTGAAAAGGAAATGAAAGAGAGGAAAAAAAAATATCTACAATACCATCAGACGTCAGCCCTCAAACACCATCAGCTTCGGCTTTGTGTCTATTTTTGGGCTGACTTGGCTTGGGTTGAGTTAGCTGATGGGGGCTTAGATACAAAAAGAAACCACAGGGCAAGAGCCAAGATCAGAGAATCAGTGAATTATAGAATTGTTTTCATTTAGTTCCAACCCCCCTGCAATGGGCAGGGACACCTTCCACTAGACCAGGTTGCTCAAAGCCTCATCCAGCCTGGCCTTGAACACTTCCAGGGATGGAGCATCCACAGTTTCTCTGGGCAACCTGTTCCAGTGCCTCACCACCCTCTCCGTGAAGAATTTCTTCCCGATATCTAATCTGAATCTCCCCGCTTTCAATTTAACCCCATTACCCCTTGTCCTGTCAATATAGGACCTTGCATAAAGTCCCCCCACAGCTTTCACAGGATCACACAGAATCACTTAGGTTGGAAAAGACCTATAAGATCATCTAGTCTATTTCTTGCAGGCCCCTTCAGGTACTGGAAGGTGCTGTAAGATCTCCCCGGAGCCTTCTCTTCTCCAGGCTGAACTCCCTCAGCCATCCTTCATAGGAGAGGTGCTCCAGCCCCCTGACCCAGCTTTCGCAAAGCCTCTCATAGGGCTAGAAGATGCAGTTTAAGAAAACAGCCTCCATAGGACTGCAGCAGGGCAGCTGTAGCAGGATTTCCCCAGGCACACCGTATAGGATTGAGTGTTTCTCCCCCTGCAACAGGAGCAAGTGGTTACAGCCGTGCTACTGCCACTGTGAGAATGGAGTCAGGAATCAGAAAGAGGCGATGCCAGGATCGGTCCTGACGGAAACTTAGCTGTTTAATGGAGGCTGATCACCTGTGCAGAAAACATGGAACAAAGTATATGGTAACTTTGAGAAGACTGGACATCATAGGGAGAAATATCATATTATGCGGATGATGAACTAAGTGTTCTTTGTAGAAATGTACTGGTAGTCCTTAGCCAAGGGCTGAGTCCAAGATCTTTGCTACATCCATTATTTTAAAGGTCCCGGTCCAAACATCATAATACCAAGTAAAGTTTATCTCTTCCTGGTAAACTGCACTTCAGGAAAAAGTATGATTTAGAATTTTTGATCTAAAGATACTGAAGAACTAATCAGGTAAAGAACTCCAGAGCTAATGCACATTTTTCTCCGGTATTTGGATGTAGAGCTGTGCTTTCTGTTGACTCCTACTTGCATCTCATCTGAGCAGTCAGCCTAAAGGTCATAATTAATTTCAGAACTAATTAGTATTTTCAAATTGGATTTTTACTGATAAATAGATAAAACTCAGCATCTTAGAATAAGCACAAGATCTCTTACACCCGTGTGAAGTATTCTTCAGGGAAAAGCTCTGCTGATTACGGCAATTTTCGACATGAAATAAAACACAGAGATAACTCCTGCATGCTGCACCAGTACATACCACCTGGAGCAGTTGAGGACTGAAGCTCTTCATGACTTTGTGACAGAGCAACTGTCTGGCATACAAAGAAAAGTTGCTATACAGCAAGAAATTTGCAAATAAAAATACATATTCAGAATTAGGTTTTCCCTCATATCCTCCTATGATATATTCAAATCCTGTGTCACAGAATCTGTATTACACTTCTGACTTAAAGACCTGTATAAAAAGGGACTATAAGTACCCCATATCTTTCAACCACATTAATTTTAATAAAAAGCAAGAATGCTAAAAAGTTTAAGGATCCATTGTACTACATAATCAATCATGGACTTAAAACACTTCAGTGTCACCTTATTTTTGTGTGACTAGCCACAGGCCTAGGCTTTGATTTCAAGGCCATTATTAAGCCAGTCAGGTTCTGATTTTTAGGAAGTCTTCAGAAAACATCTCTTGTTTTTGCAAATGTGCATCAGAAACAAACCTATGAGTATCCCTCGTTCTGCCAATACCCCTCACCATTAAACCTCTATCAATTACATCGCTAAAACTGAAATATCTTTCAGTATGGCTGCAAACTCTTCTGTGCAGTAATTTAAATCTTAAACATCCTCATATTTCCTTTTTTTTTTTTTTTTTGATAACCTAATATGTAACTAAGAGTAAATTGACACCTGCCTTCTGGACTGGTTTGCTAGTCTACTGGCAATTTTCTTCCCTTCATGGTCTTTGACAGTATTTTTCCTCAAGTCAGTATTCATTTTCTTTCACTTGTGTTCGTTACCACTGCTTGATTCACAGTAAGGGAAAAGCATAAGAAAAATCTGCAAGCAATACAGAAATTCATAAATACTGCTCTCAGCAAAACTCTTAAAGCACTGTAAAAAATAATTTCAATGAAGAAAATCAAATAATTGTTACTTCATCTCCTTTTTCATAATTTAATATATTTTCTTTTATCCCTGTTCCTGTGCATCTAGCCCAAGGTGGTGCAATGAATACAGCCAGGGGATAAACCATCCCAGCCTGTAGCAGTTCCCTCCCGTAGTTCGTCAATGAAGCCCCTTGTAAGGGTGACACAGGTATTAGCCAAAGGACCTCCTGCTGGTGCTCCAAGCCTGGACAGCACTATCCAAGTCTGCAGCTTTGAAGGAGGCTGCCTCCATGCCAAGGTCTCAGGACAGCTTCTGCTCTCATGCAGTACAAAGCAGAGCCAAGATTTGAGATGGAATTTCTGATCTGTTATCAGAATGGAAATGAGCATTTTCAGTCACACACAACAACTTCAAATCTAGAATCACAGAATGGTTTGGGTTGGAAGGGACCTTAAAGACCATCTAGTTCCAACGCCCCTGCCATGGGCAGGGACACCTTCCACTAGACCAGGTTGCCCAAAGCCTCATCCAGCCTGGCCTTGAACACTTCCAGGGATGGGGCATCCACAGCATCTCTGGGCAACCTGTTCCAGTGCCTCACCACCCTCTCCGGGAAGAACTTCTTCCTGATATCTAATCTAAACCTTCCTATTTTCAATTTAAACCCGTTACCCTTTGTCCTGTCACTACAGGCCCTTGTAAAAAGTCCCCCCAGCTTCCTTGTAGCCCCTTCAGGTACTAGAAGGTGCTATAAGGTCTCCCCAGAGCCTTCTCTTCTCCAGGCTTAAAAAGCCCAACGCTCTCAGCCTGTCCCCATAGCAGAGGTGCTCCAGCCCTCTGAGCATCTTCGTGGCCTCCTCTGGACTCGCTCCAACCGGTCAATATCCTTCTGATGTTTGGGACTCCACAGCCGGACGCAGCACTCCAGGTGGGGTCTCACAAGAGCAGAGTACAGGGGGAGAACCCCCTTCCGCGACCTGCTGGCCACACTTCTGATACAGCCCAGGATACGGGGTACATTCTGCATGAAGCTAATCACCAAATTCTAAAATTACATTTTGCCATGTATTTAATTTCATTATCTACTCACATACCATTTAAACAACCTCATTCAAATTGATTCCTCAAGCACTTTCAGGACATGCCTTAAGTACCTGGGTGGTGGCCAGGTCGTTCAACAGCCACTCATATCCCATCAAGAGTAGGGAGGTTTGGAGCGAGTTTGGTCTGATTATTACTGTTGTTAACTTGATTTAGAGCAGCTGCATGAGGCTCCAGCTAACGCTGCTCATCAGTGTATGGGGCCCTGCCAACCTTTTCTATTCTGAGCTCTTCAAGACGGCCTAAGAAAGGGTGAGGGGAAGTGATTCGCTCAAGGTCAGTGGCACAGCAGGATCTCCAGACCACGGTCTGCTGAACTCTGGCATTTACAGGCTCACCCACCGCACACAGACCGCTGCCACCTCCTCCTCTCCCAAACGCTGCCAAATAGTCTTTGGGTACTGCAGAAACTCCAAGCCAGATCCTTGGGGGAGCACTTCAGTGGACTTAAGCTAACAATCATGAGCCCCTCGGGAGTTTCTTTTACCTTTGCTAATGCCCTGACAAGCATTATTATACTGTTTCAGTTCCCAGGCAGGGTCTGGCTGGGAAGGGCACACAACAGCTGGTAGATGTGAAAAGGCAGAGGGGAATATGCCACTTTAAGAAAGGGCTGAGTTCAGGGATAATACTGATTTACTTATATGTATATAGGGACAAAACTAAAAATGTAAAAAAAAATCCCCAAAACACCAAACAAACAAATAAAAAACCTATAAAATGTGTGCAATTAATTAACACCCTTTGGATTAGTTCAGTACATTTTAGGTAATACATACATTTGCTTTCTTTATACTGCTCCTTTATCCAATTGCACAGTAAGTCTCATTACAGTGGTAAATAAAGGGGACTGCAGATAAATTTCCATGGTACAAAACCCTAAGGGTATTCCTGTAATAAATGAAAACAGTGGTTTTGTCTGCTCAGGTTCAGGATTTATCTGCACGTATGGGACTGAACCACGGTTTCCTCATTATAAACTTCCTCTAGCTCATGTTATCTACAGTAATTCTATTTCTCCCAATAAACTACAACCAATTTCTTTCCTCCTGTGACCTATTTAATGTTTTATTTAATACTTTTTATACCTGCTCCCCAAGCAATCTCCCTCTTGTGTTGTTTACTTGCAACAGAAATAGGAGAAGACTGAATTCCAAGCCCTTTCATCTCATGAGAAACAGCAAAGATGTATCTGTATTTTTACCTGATCCCAGCTCTACCATGAGCCAAAGCAAAGCTCAGGTCACTGAAGGTGGAGGCTACCTGCAGCCAGAGCCAGTTTTATTTTATTTCTTCAGCCTGTACTGGCAGCCATTGCTGGAAAAAGGACCCCAGCCCTCTCCTGTCATGCCTTTTTGATTCCTTTTCATTCATCCACAGAAGCAACTTACATAAAATTAAGGCAAGTTACAGCATGACAAGAATCATTTTGCCAGGCTTCCCAGGTAAGACAACATCATACCAGAAGATCAAACGGTTTCTTCCCTGAGACCTTCCTTACCAAAGCTGCACAGATTTTATATTTAATGGCACTGACCTCTGTCACGGCAGACTACGACATCACTGATATTTATTAGTACAGAACAGAAGACGTGACCTACTAAATCATCAGTCTCCCAGCTACTGCCTAAATGGAGCTTCTGCCCATCATTCTATAAAAAGATGAGGCCATTCAATGGGAAGTATAAAATGTACATTGCATCTCAGAAGAAGCAATGCTAAATGACTTAGACACATGCGATCCCTTTTTCCTTCCCATTATAAATGAAATTACCTTAACTGAGTAGCTTGAGGCACGATCTCATTCCATAAACCTCCCCACTTAAACTTGGAAAATAATTAAATGATAGTGCATTCCTTCTGGAGGCCCTCTTTGCTAGGGTAAATGACACCTAATGGGAAAGCTATTATCAGCTTATAGCAAAATACTTTTCTTTGCGTTATCTCGACTCGCCTGGTATCTTTCTGACATGTGGAATACGACGCTGCTTTTCACTGTTCCACGTGGTGAAGTTTCTCCTCTAGAGAAAATGAAAAGTTTTGTGTATGAGATGCTCTAATTTGGTGGCTCCACTAATATATTATTATAGGATTTTGTAAAAGATGTGGTACACATTTAAGCAGATATATAAAAAAATACATGCCGAAATGAGATACACAGTACTTTTCATTTCTGTGGAAAAAAGTACTAGGAAACATTCTCCTCAGAGGATACTTGTTTTCTGTGCATCTGCTGTGCCTGTAGTGACAAAACATTATGTACAGAAACGAACAACCAGCACGAGCAAACTCAGCCAGATGCAGTTTGTCTGACTCCCTGTATCTCTTCCAGACACACCTGCGGGATGAAGCTGTCCCTCTGCTGTGACATTGCCTGCAATGATTAGGAAGGAGCCCAGCAGGGACTGAATCCCCTCTCCAATTGCCTAAATTAGTGAGAAAACCTTGACAGGAGTAGCCTTGAGCTACTTTTGCAATCAGAGACCAGTAGATTTGAAGGACAAAAAAAGATATCTGGCTTTATGGATTTAGGAGAAAACATTATGTAGAGGGACTCACAATTACAGGGAATAGAGTCTTCAAAGAAGGACATACACAACATACTTGTCTTGCCTCCCCACTACTTTTTGAGCTACTATTAGACCATATCCCAGACTGAGAAATAAGTGGAGAACACGGCTCTGAAAGACCTGATATTGCAGGTTTACCTTCCTTGCTCTGTGCTTTGATTAAGATGCTGTTTTGCAAGCTAACCAAACCACCACAAGCAAATTATGGTTTCCTGGGGTTTTTTCTTCCCTTCCATACAAACTACCAGTAACTTCAGTTATTCTGAGAGTATAAATGTAAATGCAGTGTAGAGCAAACTGATACGCACGTGGGCAAACATTACTTAGAATTACAGTGGGGTTAGTCTAAAACCTGTACACTGGGTTTGCTAAGCCTTGCCTGCCCGATATAAGGAGTGATCACAAATATATCATTAAAAAAAACTTTCAATCCTTATATCCTGGACTGATATCCAATGAAAAAGTAACACTAATGTTCATGTCAATACACTAACACTTAAAGTTTTGAGTTCAAACTACTTCTGATGGTACAAATGACATTTCATGATATCTCTTTGTCCCAGTCCATTCATCAGGCTACTACAAAATGGCACAACCAGCATTGGCTATCATGGAATCCAAGGAGGACACAACTGCATTGACAGCACAAAGGCATTAAGGTACATTCATTCTTGTCCTGTACTATTTAATATTAAGATGCCATTAAGCCTGTATCATCAACTCCAACTGTGTATGCTTCACATTAATTGTTAACACTGCCCTTCTTCCCAAGGCATTTTATCAATGATTGCTACTTACTGTTAGAATTAACATTAATGGTTTACTTCTTGAATAAAATAAAAATCACTATTACTTGTCAATCTTTTCATCTCTTCTTGTTTCAAAATTAGCACAGGTTTCATTTCTCCTAGCCTTCTGATAATAAATAGCTTGCAGTACAAAACAGCCAGTAAAAGCATATAAAACAAAACAATCTTTCTCAATTAACTTACCCAAATGCATGAATGTAATTTAACTCACATAGTAGAACTCTTTTTGTTTCATTTATATTTTAGAATACTTCTTCATTCTACGAAGGACAGCTTAAAGCAAGTATGGCAATTACAAACTGTAAGATGCACAAAAACATCTGATAATAGAGGTCATACAACTATACGAAATAGGCTACTTGATTGTTTCAGGTGTGCACTAAACACTTAAATAGTTCAAGCGAATGAAGGTCTTACACCCATCACTGCATTCTGCAACTCTGAAGGAGGACCATCTGTTAAAATCTCAATAGCAAAACATAGTATTAAATACAAGACACCACAACTCTGCCTTCAATTACACTCACACAATCCTAGATGACCCCATATACAAAATATAAAGCATTTAAAAATTAAAACCAAACTTCACCTTTAACATTCTTTCCAAATCCCATAGAGGCAGGAACTGCACTGTCTGCTTGTATTTTGCTATTTGTTTTCTCTTTCATGACTTCATCATCACTTGAAACATCATCAGAGTTAATCTTCTTTTTCTTCTTCTTCTTCTTATGTCGAGGTGGGAGCTTTTTCGGAAAGGTAAACATTGGAAATATCACAAGGAGCATTGCAATGGCACAAAGGAGAAATCCACTCCACCTAATGCCAGGAGACAGAAACAGAAATGAAAGCCAATGCAATAAATGCCATTCAAAGAAAAAAAAACCAAACCAACACCGTGATTATTACAGGCTGTATTAGCTGGAAAGACATTTGTAAAATAAGGAAGACTGGCATTAAGTGTAAAGAATTGGAGTGGGGGAGAGCCTTCCCTGCACTAAAACCCTTAATTAGATGTTTCTGTTGGCTTGTCTACTGATGAAGGTGTGTATTCAGAACCCACCAAATATTACGGAATAGTGTCAGCTTTGAGTTCCTGTAAATTCTCACTTCCGGTAACTGTTCAGTACCGAGTTCTGAGAAGTTAGATACTCATTTCTACTTTGCCTTCTTGGATAATTCCTAGTAAAGCAACACAGTATTCATCTGGAGAATCAAGAATGTTATCCATGGCATGAGAAGATAAAATGTCAAGATGCATGCATAAGGGCTAAATCTGTTTTGCTTTCCAGCGACACCTCTCACTGCCCTGACTGTCCAATTCCCTTCCCTCCCAGTGAAGAGCTCCCAAAGTCTGTAAACAACTGATGTATTTCAGTTCACGTCAGGCTCTATGCCTAAAACTTCGCAGCTCTGATCTGTGGCCACAACCTGAAATACCTGTTCACATAGAATTCCCTCTTCTCTCCCTCTGTCTTATAAGAATGGGATATAAACAAACCTGCAGTGATCCCACGGTTCACATGGAATGACTTGGGACCTACCCACAGAAGGGGTAATATATGGGGTGTCAGGAAAGTGCCATTCAGAGTGCAGGCATCCTGTTATTCTCCCTGAGGCCAAGCAGCTTATTTAATTTTACTACAGTAACACAGATGGGCAAAAGGGTCGTACTAGAAAGTACGCTAGAGTCAACCGTCTGCAGTCAGAAGGCTGACAGTAGAGTAGCAGATAACATAATTTCTCCTCTAAGTTCATCCTGCAGTGAAAGACTACAGGGAAACATGAATAAACTCACATAGATGCTTCCATAAAGGATGAAGTCAGAATTCACCCACAGACTTGAAGAACCGTATACTGAAAGTGGAATTCTCACTATATACTAACCTAACTGTACTACTGTGTTTATGTGGCAAGGTTTTGGTAGCGGGGTGGGGGCTGCAGGGGTGCTTCTGTGAGAAGACACCTTGAGCTGCCCCCTTGTCAGCCAGAGCCAGCTCCAGCCAGCTCCAAAATTGATTCAGCACTGCCCAAAGTTGATCCTATCAGCAATGCTGGTGGCACCTGTGTGGTAACTTCTTCGAAAAAAGGGTAGAAAACATCAGCTGTGTTAAGGGACTGAGAAAATGTGAGAGAAACAGCTCTGCAGACACCAAGGTGAGAGAAGAAGGAGGAGGAGGTGCTCCAGGCACTGGAGCAGAGATTCCCCTGCAGGCCAAGGATAAGGCCATGGTAATGCAGGTTGTTCCCCTGCAGCCAGCCCATGGAGCACCACAGTGGAGCAGAGATCCGCCCTGAAGTCCATGAGAAGCCCACACCGCAGCAGGCTCCTGGCAGGAGCTGTAGCCCTGTGGAGAGAGGAGCCCAGGCTGGAGCAGGTTTGCTGGCAGGACTTGTGATCCCGGGGGGGACCCAGGCTGGAGCACGCTGCTCCTGAAGGATGGCACCCGTGGGAGGGACCCACACTGGAGCAGTTAATGGAAGACTGTCTCCCGTGGGAGGGACCCCATGCTTAAGCAGGGGAAGAGTGTGAGGAGGAAGGAGCGGCAGAGATTAGGAGTTAGGAACTGTCCGCAACCCCCATTTCCCATCAGAGGTAGAAGAGTCAAGAGTGAAGTGAAGCCTTGGAAGAAGGAAGGGGTGGGCAGAAGGTGTTTGCAGTTTTGTTTTTAATTCCTGTTATCCTACTTCGTTATTAATTGACAATAAACTAAATTAATTTCCCAAAGTCAATTCTGGTTTGCCCATGATTGTAAGTAATTTGTGAGTGTTCTCCCTGCCTTTATCTTGAGCACAGGCATTTCATCGTATTTTCTCCCTCTTTTTCCAAGGAAGGGGTGGGCAGAAGGTGTTTGCAGTTTTGTTTTTAATTCCTGTTATCCTACTTCGTTATTAATTGACAATAAACTAAATTAATTTCCCAAAGTCAATTCTGGTTTGCCCATGATTGTAAGTAATTTGTGAGTGTTCTCCCTGCCTTTATCTTGAGCACAGGCATTTCATCGTATTTTCTCCCTCTTTTTCCACTGAGGAGGGGGAGTGAGAGAGCAGCTGGGTAGGCACCTGGCAGCCAAGGTCAACCCTCCAGACTAATCTACACTACTGTTCGGAAGTTTCAGTAAAGTCAATCACGTTACTGCAATATCAAACCACGGCAATGAAAGACTAAAGCTCTTCGCTTTCGAATCACAGTATACAGGACAATTTTTACACTTCTTGTACATCCTTTACACTCTAAAGAAGGAAGCTATAACAGGAAGCTACTAATCGACCAGTTGGAGTGAGTCCAGAGGTGGCCACGGAGAGGCTCAGAGGGCTGGAGCACCTCTGCTATGGGGACAGGCTGAGAGAGTTGGGCTTGTTCAGCCTGGAGAAGAGAAGGCTCCGGGGAGACCTTATAGCACCTTCCAATACCTGAAGGGGCTACAAGGAAGCTGGGGGGGACTTTTCACAAGGGCCTGTAGTGACAGGACAAGGGATAATGGGTTTAAATTCCAAGTGGGCAGGTTTAGATTAGATATCAGGAAGAAATTCTTCCCAGAGAGGGTGGTGAGGCACTGGAACAGGTTGCCCAGAGAAGCTGTGGATGCCCCATCCCTGGAAGTGTTCAAGGCCAGGCTGGATGAGGCTCTGAGCAACCTGGTCTAGTGGAAGGTGTCCCTGCCCATGGCAGGGGGGTTGGAACTAGATGGTCTTTTAAGGTCCCTTCCAACCCCAACCATTCTGTGGTTCTATGATTTTTATTTGTTCAAACTTTAAATATTTAAAAGTATTGAGTAAACAGGATTATTTGCACAAAAACCTTTGGCCTCATATTTGTAATGCAAAGACACTGCAAATTGCATTTTTAAAGGAAGACAAATTCCTATGCATGTGTAATGGTTTGTATGGTAAATGGTTACACAAAGGCAAACACCAAACAGCCCATGTGAAACACCAGTTTTGTTAGAAAGATTGTTTGGGAAGCTTTAGTGAGGCAAATCTAAGTTTTGAGTAGTTTTGATATTATGTAAGCAGAAAATCCTCTGTTCATTCATTTTAGCAGATCACATACATGGATTAGAAACCAGACTTTTAGGAGGATTAGTCAGCACTATCAGGCAGGGAATAATTCGTTAGACTGTACAAAAATGTAGTAACATCCCTTCAGGATTTCAAAGGCAGAAGCTGAAAAAACACTCGTCAAAAAAACTAACTGTGGCAGTAACACAGAAATCTGAAATCACCCACTCAATGGGAAACAGCAAAGGAGACAAGACCTGTGATGCAGCACAAGATGAAATTCATACCAAAGGGACCTCTATGGCAGCATACTGAGTGCTGGAGATGTCACAAATCCAGCACTGGATGAAACTATCTGCACTATCTACACTCCACATCTTCAGGAGAAATATCAAAGAACTGGAAAAGAGGGAAAAGACATCAAAAACAATTAAGGACACCTACAATGGGAAATGAGAGGTCAAAACAGGATCTGTATTAATTAAAAAGCCCTTGATTTTCTGTCTCCTAAAGTCAAAGAAAATATGCAGAAGAATACCTCAAAGGCATCTGCACAAGCCATAGGACCTCAAATAAAAGCCATTGAGGCTAAGGCAGAACCAGACAGTGCTGGAGGAATTCCTTTAAACTTCTTGTGTAGAATGCCGATGAAAGACTATATGGAAAGATCCAAGTACTAAAAAGATTCAGAACTGGGCAAGCACTCAGAAAAGTGTCAGCAAAAGAAAATTCAATTCAAAGCACCTGACAGACCACCAAGGGCTACCCCACAACTACTGAGATCCCTGCATAGCACATTAACTGTTCTCAGAGACAACAACATGATGGATGATGTCTAACAGATATCCCTACAGTTACCACATTTGAATAAAAAGCAGTTTTAAACATTTGACGGGCTCACATAGACAGCTGGCTTGTAATGTAGCCCAGAGCACCTACAGAAAGCCCAGGTGCGCAAAACCCAGGAGTGCAAATCCAACTTCTCTGAAGCTCAAGGAAGAATCAGATCAGAAATAATCCTAAGAAACAACCACTCACTTTATCAGGTTTCACAAGAGGGAAACCAAGTTACCTGTCCTGCATATATGTAATATACTTCTTAGAAAGGAACAAGTTAAGTAAAAAATAGGCTTTACTGCAATTTTTGTTACCATATATCACAGTTGCTGAACTCACTATTTTGTCTGTGATCATTATCTCCTTTAATAAGAGATTTTTCTTCACAGGGTCCCTGTGATGAGTAAAGTTAGAAACCTTAGAGCTATAATAAAGGTGGGAATCAAAGACACTAATTCATTTCAAAGGAGACAAGGCTGAGAAATCTCAAATACAACTGCCCATTAACTCATCTCAACTGCACTCTACTTTCTAAAAGCGTATCAAGCTGAAGTAAGTGCTAGACTACTCTTACAGTTCAAATTGTTAGATTTCATAGAAAAAACTTGGCTACACGGCATTTCCCTGCAAGGTGAAAATGTCACGGACCCAGAAAACAGATTTCATTGGAATGAAAATCTACACTTTCAGAGTTTTCTGCAACTGGGCAGTCAGTGAGTAGCAAGGGACAAAGGGCCAGTCCTGACACCATGGGTAGTTAAAGCTTCAGAAGGAGAAAGAGAATAAGGTGCAGATGCTATGAACACTACCAAACTTCCAGAAGAAGACACCACAGACTGTGAAACAAATTACCCGAGAACAGATAGCAGGGTATTTTTCTCTATAGAAATTAAAGAGAGAAAAAAATAGAGTGCCAAAAATGAAAGAGTAATACAAGGCCCTGGAACAGACTTCAGGGAAAACCAATCTCTACAGATTTAATCAACATGATGGAAAAAAGAAACTTTGAATGACTTTTCCTTTTCTATGCTGGCTAGAATATGACTCAGCTGTTGAGATCCTATGACATCTGATTTCTTGCCCTTGCTTCAGTCATATATGCATTATTTCTGCTGGCATCCCTGTGCGGGACTGAAATCACCAAGATGCTTTGTTCAGGTGACATTAAACACTGGAGATACATAAAAAGCATTTAGTAATTTGACATAAAATATGAATGTCCAAACTAGGCTCTTTTCCCAGTTTTGCTTGTAAGGCCTGGTACAGCAGATATTCTCAAAGCCCATCCATATAAATGGTTGTAAATAGGTGACTTCTTACCACTTTTGCCATGCAGCTCAGTGGTTACAGCATTCTCATAAGATGCTGGGGATCCATTCCTGGCACTGGGCAGCCATCCCTGTCACTCACTCTTTTAAGGGAGGGTAGCTGAACTTGTAATTCATGAGCAAGAACAGGCATTTTTTTTTTGCCTGATCTCATACATTTGGCTGTGACAACACTGTATGTATATCCAAGCCAGCTTTAAGGAGCAGCCGTTGCTGTCCACCTACTGCAGCACAGACCCTGGTGCAAATGGCCTGAGAAGCAGCAAACTGATATGCCTGTGCTGCTTTGGTTACTCTACCTCCACCCGAGCTATTTAAGCTAAAACTCATACAGATACACCCACATTTACGAGGCAGCTACATCAGTGGTTGCATTACAGAGAAAGTCAGAAGTAAAGCTTACCACACATTCGTACGGCCCCACTGATTTCAATTAACAAATATGTTTATGGGCCTGCTCATGATTTCCATTAAAAAGTACTGAGCAGATGCTGACTACCAGTTCTGACATCCTTACAGAAAGAAGCATAAGAATGTATAACATTTTGCTTTGATTTCAAATCTTTTATTCAAGAATAGTCAAAGCACATTTTTAAGACCGCAGCACATTCACATGACAAATCTTCTCTGCGAGATAAGTCAGTATATAAATGAGAGCACAGCGTCGTTAACCCCAAGGTTAACTGAGCACTCAGGTTTGCCCTTCTCCTGCTGGAAATCTGGCTACACAGTTCTGTGCAGCAATGCTTTTAGACTAAGTAAGACAAATAAAGCAGCGATAAATCTCCGAAGGTTTAAAAACATTCCAAAGAGGTAATTTTTCACATCAAACTGTCAGGAGACATCACTGCAGGATAAACAGAAACTGATACAGTCTGACTGCTATGGCACGGTAACAAACACTAATCCAGTGCACGAGACCTGACACTGCACCCTACACCTACAAAGCAGAGGTCTCCTCCAGGGACAATGAACTTAAGTCTTTTCTGGGCTTGGATGAAAATTTCAAGGCAGATTTATGAATTATCTGAGAAAAGCCAGCTAAAAACCTCCTCAAGACCTGCTTCCTCAAAGAGGTGTTTTCCAAGGAGGCCACATATCAAAGGCTGCCCAAAGACATCCACTAACCATTATGGCTGTTACATCTCAGTGCTGCTGGAAGCCTATTATTTACTAGAGAATAATGTGGTGGTTTATATCATCTGCTGCCTAAACACGAGCCGTCGCCCTGAGAAACAAGACTGGAAAGGCCATGTTCTGACTCCATTCTATCTCCTTCTCCTAGGCCAGGACGAATGAACTCTACCATTTCTAATCTGGGCAACAGAGCTCAGCGTTTCGTGCTGCCTGCTTTGGAAAATCAAAGAACAGATCAATCCACCTTCCAGGAAGAAGGTCTCAGGCCTGGGCAGCTGCGATCCTTGACAGCTTCCTGCAACATGTCTATTCTGTTCTGCCATCCCTGTGCTGAGTGCTGTCAGAGTCAGACCTGGAGCAGTCAAAAGCTGGAGGTTTTCCATGCAATGTGCCCACGAGCTTCTGCAGAAGCATTCCCTCTCTGTCAGAGACTAGTGCGTAGAAATGGACAAAAAGTTCCTCTTCTTTGGCCTCCTTCTACAACCTTAAACTAGCCCTCAAGGAATATGATTGCCCAACCTGTCTCAACTCCCTACCAGTAATTTAGAAAGTAGTTTTGAAAAATGGTTGTCCCTTACCAGTTTCCAATGAATCGGGGATCACTCTGGTCAATATAAACAGTTGTCCTAGGATCAACATAGAAACCAATAAGAAGTCCTCCTAGTAAGTATCCAGCTGCCGGACCAAGTGCTCCCATTACGTACATGATGGCTGAGGAAATAAAAGGTCAGAGTTGTACATCATTAAAATAATGTTTCATTAGTTATTTACACATAAAATCCAAAAGTAAAAGATGCCTCTTAGAGCAGGGAGTTTCATACCCCAAAACCTCCAGAATCCTTTTTTGCAGCCTTCAAAGGCAGCAACTTCTGCATAAGCAACCATATTGATAAGAAAATGACTTTTCTGTACGTTTTCAATCAAATCATGAAGGGAAGTATATATTACTTTGGTATTTTTTAGGGAAACTATACTTCAACAGTATTTTTCATATTTGGTAACATTTCCTTTGAAATGTTAAATGTTAATGTTATAACAAAATTTAATACATAAATAGAGAAAATATAATCAATGGTAAGCAAACAGAAAAGCAAAGGAGAGAAATCATGTAAGACACCAAGAACAAAGTGCAACATTTTAGCTTAGTTATCAGCAGACTAATACTGGATTCAAAAGAACAATCAAAGTTAAGAAATCAAATATTCCTGTCCTGGAGATTGCAGAATTATGTTTTTATATGTATAGCCATGGGCTTGATCCTGTTTTCCATAGTGATACCACAGTGAAAAAAAGAACTAATTAACTAATTCTCTTAAAACATTCCCATGAGTAAAAAAGGGGCTACTCTCAGAGCTGTATCACAGGGGAGGGGGGATAAAATCACAGAAGCTACCACAAAAGGTAAACTGACTAAAGTAAAAAAAGCTTCCCAACTACAAATTGATTAAACAGATTTATCACTTTTAAATTACTCTTTCTTAAACACATTTTTAGTTTTTATGAAAATGCAATTTCAAATAATCAGATTCTGCTGAAGTCCTTTTTGCATAATGGTTTCCAGAACCGTGTTCACTATTTAAATTTATTCCAGCCATGTTTCCTTCTGGATTAATTGTAAACAATTCCCTGTATGCCTAAAATGCTCCATCAGACACTGTAACACCGCTCCTTAGTAGTAAGCGGTTAGATAATGGCAAAATCCACATCATTAGAAAGGAAAAAGAAACCCAAACTCCACCCACTATAATAAATTTTGTTTGAAAACTTTTCCTTGGAAAATTGATTCACAAATCTACAGCAAACTCAGGTTTCTTAGAACTTTATAGAGGAAACACAAAGGGAGTAAAAGAGTGACCTAATCCATTCAATTTAGTATTCAGAAAAAATACTTGTGCCGTACTTCTTCAGGTTCAGTTCCACCACTGAAACAGGCAAAACACAGCAGCTGCTTAGGCTAGAAGCACTACGCAGATGGTGTATTTTGTATACCTGGTAACTTTGGAGGTTTTTCTTCATGAGCAGAAATACAGTACAGTAAAGGTAAAAATAGCAGTGTACACTATGCTGTCAGAGGAGTGAATGCTGTCAACCATTTCAGAAGTATTTTAAAATTACCACATGCTCTTCAGGCTTCAAGATTACTTTTTTTTAACATAACTTAGAGGCAACATGTAACTTTTTGGATCTTTCAGAAAATGGAGAGCCCCCAGGTGCCTGCTCCAGGGCAGGCAAAAACCCATGAGCACACGAGTTCCACAACTGCCATTTTAAGTCACTTTGAAGCATCTTCCTCAGCACCTAGTAATGGCCAATATCAGCAATCAGACACCAAGTGCAGTAAACTCATTTGGACTTCGAAATAGGACTAAAGATAGAGCATGGCAATAAAAAATGTTGACATTTCAAATTTTAAAAAATCTGCCCCAAACCTTGCTGTGGAAGTGAAGGGAGAGCCATCTCCAACAATCACCCTGTCAGGCTGCTCCAGGGTGCTGGACAACTGAAATTATGGTCACAGCCCTCACAGCTATGCACCCCAACGCCCAGGTGTACTGGGTTTAGTGTGGAGGGGTTTTGGTAGCTGGGGAGGGGCCACAGGGATGGCTCCCGTGAGAAGCTGCTAGAAGCTTCCCCAGCTCCAAGTAGGATGCACCTCTGGCCAAGAGTGAGCCAATTAGCACCTCTGTGATTAACTTATTTAAGGCGAAGAAACAAATATAAGGCTGCAATGGAGAGCAGGGTGGGATGTGAGAGACAGCAGGCCAGATGTGGAGATCAGTACAGAAGGGCAGGGAGGAGGTGTGCCGAAGCAGTTTTTACCCTGCAAGCCTGTGGTGAGAGAGCAGGCTGTGCCCCTCCAGCCATGGAGGGTCACGGGGGAGCAGAGACCTTGCCTGCAGCCTGGTACAGACCCCAGGCTGGAGCAGGTGGCTGTGCTGGAAGGAGGCCATGACCCTGTGGGAAGCCTGCACAGGAGCAGGCTGCTCCTGAAGGACCACAGCCTGCAGGAGGGACCCATGCTGGAGCAGTTTGTGGCGAACTGCAGCCCATGGAATGGACCTGCATTGGAGAAGTTCATGGAGGACTGTCTCCTGTGGGAGGGAACTGACACTGGAGCAGGGGCAGAGTGTGAGGAGTCCAACCCCTGAGGAGGACGGAGCGGCAGGGGCCGCGGGGCACTGGTGGGGAGGAGGTAGAGAAATTGGGAGTAAAGCTGAGCCTGGGAAGAAAGGATGGGTGAGGGGAAGGTATTTTTAAGATCTGTTTTGTCTCATTATCCTACTCTGATTTGGTTGGTACCTAATGAAGTTGATTTTTCTCTCTTAAGTCTAGCCTGTTTTGCTCCATGACCATAACTGGTGAGTGATCCCTCCCTGTCCTTGTCTTGAACCACGATCCCTTCCTTATTATTTTCTCCTCCCCATCCCACTGCGGGGAGGAGTGAATAAGCAGCCACATGGTGCTTAGTTGCCAGCTGGCCTAAACCACAACACCAGGAAGAGAACTTCATGATTCCCAAACAAGCGACTAAGATTACTGGATGAAATGGAAAGGAAGCAAAACTGGGAACAGATTCAACAAGGATATCATCAAAACTGAACTCACTTCACAAAAAAAAATTCTAGAATTCTTCCAATTTTTTTTTTTTCTACTTGGGTCACTAGAAGGTCTCCAACTTCTGGGTGACAAAGGTTCTGAAACACCTAGATGATGTAGGAGAACCTTCTTTTCAGTCTCCTACCTGGCATTTCAGCTATCTCTTTCTAGGTCTCCTTCGTAGGGCCATGACCTGGGATCCTATCTAGGGTGTTGGACTGATTCAACAGCTGAGAAGTTTCAACAATAGAATGAACTAACATTTTTATCAGAGGATATGCTGGACTACTGTGATACAGAGGTAGGCCACATGGTATCCTGATGACTTTTTAAATTGCACTTAAGGGACTCCAGGATTTGTCTTTTAAGTTCCCAGCCATAACCTTGACTTAGATTTGCAAGTTGCCTTCAAATTTATATAGTCATAAAAAACTATGTTATAAAATAACAGTGATATCTCCTTTCCCATGATAAAATAGAGATGATGTACATTGTACAAGATAGAACTCTATTCCAAACAGTAAAATCATCTTCAAAAGATAAAATTAGAAAATTATGGTTAATACAGACATATGGGCGACAATATTTATCAGATTCTCTTCTGATTAGTTTTCACTGAAATGAAAAATTGTACACCTCAGAGTTACTGCATTAGCCATGCATGTTCAAGGCTGGCCAGTCACTGAGTACACTTCTCTGGAAATGTGGGTATCTCTAGGAAAGAGCATCTGCAGGTCACCCACTTCTAGCTGAATTAGAGCCATTTAAGAACTACTGACATTCAACATAAGCAGCTCAGACTGGACCTTGCAAAAGCTTTTTTTCTGCAGAAGCCTGTCGTAGCTTGCTGCTGCTGTGATGTTCGATCTTAAGTGTTCAAACCAAAGCACAGGTTAGTCTACTAAAGTTACACAGTATTTAAGGAAGAACATTTTAAAGACCAAAGACCTAGTTTCCCTTTTCTCTGAAGAACTCAGTGTTGTGGGGAGGAGTTTGCATTAGTAAGCATACCTCTTCCTCTTGGTGCAAATTCTCTTCAGCAGAGGGACAGTCTTTCCCAGCCCTCCCAAAACTGGTCTTTTTGATCACAACTTTACATCTGACATAGACTGTAGATAAGTAAAAATATCCTGGTTCAGACACAGTTAGTAAACTGGCCGTTTGCCCCCATGATACCCAGCCACGGTTATTTTAATTCCTTTGAAGTTCTGTACCTGAGGAGCTTCTCTGCCTCACTGAGTATGCTCTCAGCATGGCATATTATCTCGGGCACAACACCATACTAGCAAGGCTGTCTAGTTTCGGAACTGCAGCTGGCTATGGCTAACCAGGCTTTATTCACAGATGTCCATCACAGCAAAGATGACGGAAGGGAGAGAAAAAGGGATTCAAAGAAACAGTAACTGAATTATACATGACATTTATCTACCAAAGCAAAATAAGATTTAGCAGTTCCATTCTTCTCCACTGAAAAGTTTACCCTGGGACATGTTGTGATGAACGCTGCCATTTTGACAACGTTTGACAAAATTATATTGTCTACTGATTCAACTCACAAGATTCTTCTTCAACAGAAGAAAGCTTTATGTAGAGCCTACTGCAGCAAAGTCTAACTATGGTGAGATGGACTGAATTCTCTAGAGGCCTGAAAATCCCTGTGTTCGCATCACATGCGTGAAATAACTTTGTTATCAAAGATTTTACATTTTTTAATCAACCCACACTATAAAAATATACTGATAGAGAGGTCATAAAGATCCTATGAATGTCCTTTTCCTCCCCTCATCACATCAAATGACAACTTCAATATGTTTGCATATGGGACTGTGTAGCTTATGTTGCTATGGCATACTCAAATGCATACAATGTTAACCCTCTGACTGTGCCTTTTTCTATTAGTAATGCTAATAGCAATTACAGTCACAAGCATCACACTGTGCCTAGATGAACAGCAAGTACACAGCATTAGTGGGCTACAACAGCCTGTCTGGCTTCTGGGTTCTAAAAAATCCACTTTGGTTTAAAAAGTATAAAACAAAAGCATGTATTGCTCAGTCCCTCTCATCTCTGTGCACATACATGTCACCACACAGAGTTTATCACTGGATGAGGAGAACCACTGCTGAAAGACTCCATTGTTCAAATCTTGGCAGCACATCACCATAGTACAACTGCTCATTTCATACATGTGTAAGGCAAGCAGAATTTGACCTTTATTCTATTTTCAATGGAAGTTTAGAATTTGCAAAATCCTGCAAAAGCTACAGTGTGCGTTTTGGAGGTTTTTATATACATATATATATATGCATTTTTTTTCCTGTCAGTATAGTATGGCAATTTTATTAGATTTTGCAGGATACTTTTTAGTGACATAGAAATACAATCCTTTCATACCTGTGGATTTCAAATTTTTACTCCAAACGCTTAACTGTCATTAGCATGAGGGTACTGATTGGGAAGTCCAGGAGTATAATGTACTTCATCAAAGCAGTAACTCTGTGTCCTACATGCTGAACAACGCTCATCATGAGAGAACAGCACAAGGGAGAATAAAAGCAACAGAAAAAGAAAACATTCATATGAATTTGCATGAAAAGTCCTATGTTTATAGGTTACCAGTCTACAACCCAAGGAGTGAGCTTTAATAGAAATGGCAAGGTGAACTTCATATAATCCTGACTGTGTCTCTGCTAGGGGGGTGCAGAAAAAAAGAAAGACAGTCACAGGGTTACCACCTGGGATTTTGCAAGCAAAAGAAGCATCACCATGCTATGGTGCCCATAGCATCCTCTCTAGTCCTACTGGCAGCACATTTCCTTGGACAGCTGAGCTACGCTGTCACTGGAGACTAAGCAGCAGGGTATTTCTCTAGGGTATACAGATTTTAATTTCCCCACAGAAAAAAGCTGACAGGCAGAGGTTTCATCGGGGAACATATCTCAGCTCTCTCCTGTTCCCCGCATGTCCCAGCACTGTGATGGGGTAGCAAGGAACAAGCATAAAGCAGCTTCCATTCATAAAGGCACATTTACTTCACCCTGTCTAAATTCACTCACACAGAAGCAACCCCCAAAAAAATAAATTTTACCCACTCTTCTGAGCCTGAGGTCACAAAACTGAGGGGAGTTGTGGGCAGAAGCCAGGCAGACTCCTTAAAAGCTTTTAAGTCAGGAAATCGGTTCACTTCCTTCTTTTCTTCATGAACACACAACCAAACCAATCTATACATGCTTTAGGATTTGTTCTTTAATGTAATTATTTGTTCAGGAGAAAACAATGCTTTGAGCATTACTGTAGTTCAGATAATAATGTACAGTTC
Organism: Eurypyga helias; assembly: GCF_000690775.1. NCBI lineage: Eukaryota > Metazoa > Chordata > Aves > Eurypygiformes > Eurypygidae > Eurypyga > Eurypyga helias. Next base: position 27,723 of record NW_010254676.1, on the reverse strand, counting down.
AAAACAATAAACAAAGCAACAAAACTATTCCAGTAGCCTCCCTTGAACCTTTTATAGAATATATTTGTATTTTTTTTTCCACAAGCAGTTTCTATTGATCTAGGAAACACATTTTTAGAGAAGCATAACCAAAGCATAATTTTACATGCCTACTGTGCAAACCAAAATCAATGGTCCAGCTTACACTCCATTAAAAAAAGCTGAAAGTTAAAAAATGCTGCAAGTTAAATACAGATATGCCCAGTGACTTGCCAGTACCAGATGAAAAGGATTGCCTTTTTACTTTTCTCTTACACATCTATTACTAAGAGATCACTTGTATCAAAACAGGTATCATTCCCTGGCTTAAACAGCTAAGCTGCTTTATGCTTTGTATTCTCCATTTGTGCCCATGTTCTTAAACATTACAATGATTTTCACAGGGTCCAATTTTAATATCATACCAAAAAAAAAAAAAAAACAAACCAAAAAAACAACCCACACCACCCACCAGGAAAATACGCCCAAATAAAACAAGCTAAAATAGTCTGCCTGTCTCAGACTGTACCCATCACATACATGCTTTATGCTTTGTATTCTCCATTTGTGCCCATGTTCTTAAACATTACAATGATTTTCACAGGGTCCAATTTTAATATCATACCAAAAAAAAAAAAAAAACAAACCAAAAAAACAACCCACACCACCCACCAGGAAAATACGCCCAAATAAAACAAGCTAAAATAGTCTGCCTGTCTCAGACTGTACCCATCACATACAGTCACTGCACCACCCACCAGGAAAATACGCCCAAACAAAACAAGCTAAAACAGTCTGTCTGTCTCAAAGTGTACCTGTCACACACACTGTCACTGCAGTGCTGCTCCCAGTCACTTGCTATGCTGTAGAGCCACAGTAACTACAAGGCAATTCATCCTAAATCAAAATTTTGCAGTACTCAGCACTTATCTTTACGTTACGCTATCAACAGCTGTGTGCATGCAATCGGTTACCTGCAAACACTGAAAATAGCAAAGAATGGCTTGCACTGCACCATTTTATTTCAGCCTGAGAGATACCTGGCTTAAGAAAAGATTGCCCGAAGAAAAACTGCTCCGGTGCCTACAATGGATTTCTTTATTCCTAAAACCTGAGAACTGTGGAAGTAGACACCCAAAGGGCAACTGGAGACTGTCTCATTCTTTATAGACTAGTGTTTTGTTTGGAAACACAAACACTACTTTGTTTTTTCCTTCAAAATCTGTCCTTTCTCCCCACGCCAGAGCAGGGGGATGCCCAAAGGAGGCTGTGACCCTGTGGGCAGCCCAGGCTGGCT
>NW_010254676.1:9754-26329 GCF_000690775.1 Eurypyga helias | reverse complement strand
TTGGTGACCTCCATGAGAAGCCCACACCAGGGCAGGCTGCTCCTGAAGGACTGCATCCCACAGTGGAGCAGTTTGAGAAGAACTGCAGCCTGTGGGAAGGATGCGCATTGAAGAACTTTGTGGAGGGCTGTCTCCCGTGAGAGAGACCCCACGCTGGAGTAGGGGCAGAGTGTGAGGAGTCCGCCCCCTAAGGAGGAAGGAGCAGCAGAAACAACGTGCTGAAGCGACTTTAATCTCCTTTCCTCCATCCCCTGCACTGCTCAGGGGGAGGAGGTTGAGAAAAGCAGGAGTGACTTTGAGCCCAGGAGAGAAGGGAGGGTGGGGGGAAGGTGTTTTTAAGATCTGGTTTTATTTCTCTTCTACTCTGATTTGAGTAGAATTTATTTGACAATAAATTATTTTTCCCAAGTTGAGTCTGTTTTGCCCGTGACAGTAATTGCTGAACGATCTCTCCCTGTCCTTACCTTGACCCACAAGCATTTCATCACATTTTCCTCCCCTGTCCAGCTGAGGAGGGGAGTGATAGGGCAGCTTTGATGGGCATCTGGCCTCCAGCCATGGTCAACCCACCACAAGCTCTGAGAGAGATGCACACACTGCTTGTGTGTGAGAATGTCCAAAGGTGTACCAAAAGGCCTAACTTTGCTATTGGTTTTATTTTCTGGAAATCAGTTCTCAAACAAGCTCCACATCTTACCTTCCATTTTTTCAAGTGTATGTTGCATTATAAACACAAGACAAGGTATCAAAGGTGGTCACTAGCTCCGAGTTCCCAAATCCTGATTTTTCAAAAGAGCATGTTTCTTAACAATGTCGTCTTTTGTTAATACCTTTAATTAAGGCAACTAGGCAGAGACACTGAGCATTCATGTAAATGCCTACTGAGTGACTCCTCAGTCCCTTCTGAATCCCTCTGTCAGCATCCCAAAGTTCTTTTATGCAGCATCTTAAAAGTGATGTCCATTTCCGTACAGAAAATGGCCTACCGTGTATAACCACTAACCTAAATCCTAAGCAAATTACTGCTCAAAATAGTTTAAAAGCCTTTAACACCCCAAATCCAAGAAATAACTAATTAGATGATTTCATTGTCTTATTTCCCATTCATTCAAACACTGAAAGCTAAATCCAGAGTCGTGACTTTATCATTTGTGTTAGTAGGATCATTTACATTAATGGGGGCACTCTCTCAAGGCAGGCAGGATTTGGCACTTCTGTGTTACTGTGTGTAGTACTCGGTGATGTTCTTAACAAGAGGGCACTGAAGCTGTCAGCTGTCTTTAAGAAATACTGGAGCAGCCTCTTGGCTCACAGTCATTCTTTCCGTTAAGTCATGTCAAATGGGAATACTTCATCTCTGCCTTTTAATTGCTTGGCTTTGGTTTTTTTATTTTTTAATGGTTTGGTAGTTGAGGCTACATATATACATTGAATTTTCATTAAGGACTATCCCCAGGCACGTGCTTCTTAAAGCACTCAACTTCTTAAAACTAATTTTCATCTGTTTAGTATTACTTCAAACCAAACTGGAGTAAGACTGGGTAGTTCATTTGCATCTCATCTCCTTTTCTTTAGGTTATCATAACTGAAAAATACCAAACTGTGAAAGCTGAAATTTGGCCTGCAAACAGACCTCACCAGGCAGACCACTAATAATCAAATGTGAGAGAGTAAAATTTTTAAATTCTTGATTTGAAAAATGCAGTGAGAAAGCTGAGGCCCACAGCTACAAGACCAGCAGAACCGAGCCCAGAAGAGTGTTTCAGGATACTGGTATCTATCATAGTTTTATAGCACGTTCAGGCAGTGTAACAGCATAAGCAGACAGGAATAAATATATCATTTAGGTCCTCGCCTTTCTTTTTGCTGGGAGAATGTACCCACTCCAGAGGAAAAGCAGGGAAGAGCCTGGTGAGATTTTTCAGGCCCAGGACCAGAATTTAGGGTATGCCACCAAGCATCAGGAGAAGAACCAAAAGTACCAGCTCCTTAGAAAAGTCCACGTACATTAAATACTTAATGTCTATGGATCTAGGCTTCACTGATTTTTGTGCACAAACTAGGTAATGGCACACATAAATTCCACATCTTCATAGGCAAGCTTGACACACATTTTGTACACTTCATCATTGTCCAAAACCAGAACTTTTTGCCTAGGAAATAAACAGAGAAAAACCAAATACTCACTGAAAGAGAAGGTGAGGTGCTGATATTCAAAGAATCTGTGTGTGTGTGTGTATATATATATATATATTCACTTTTTCTCTGTCTTACCAGCAAGACAACAGAATAAAGAAGGGAGAAATTATTTAAATCATGTTCTCTCAAGATTAATTTCCTTTCAGAAATTGCTTTCTGCCTAGGAGGCACAGGTTAATTGTTGAAAATGTTGGTGATCGTTTTTCCTTGACTACCACTCACTAATAAATTGCAAACAAAAGCAAGCAAAATAGCATTTCTTCTTGTTTTCTTTGCAAGTTGCACTTGTATTTTCATCTTTCAACTGAAACAACAGGAATTACAGCTCATTACTCATATCTGACTGAAAATCTGCCTGTAAGCAAAAGCACATTATTCCAGTAATTTGCAGATGACCCTGTTAGGTTTTATTAACATTTACAGTGTTGCTAAAGAAGTTGTTTTTCTACATTCAAAAAGGCTGAAAGCTGTAATAGACTGAATAAATAACAATTGGTAAAGTGAAATGCAGAGCCATATACCCATATTTGAAACCATATTGAAAATATTATTACGGGTCAAAGAATCTGGAAAACATTTCCATCCATGTGTAACAGTTATAAATAGCAGAGGCTATTTATTTTGGCTATAGGACAACAACAGCATTTTATTAAAACCTCTAAGGTTTCAAAATTTGCTCTTTATTCTCCTAAGAACAAACACTGTGCAAAGCCTTCGATACCATCCCGCAAGACATTCTTGTCCCTAAACTGCAGAGACATGGATTTGATGGATGGACTGCTCGATGGATAAAGAACTGGCTGGATGGTCACACTCAGAGAGTGGTGGTCAATGGCTCAATGCCTGAGTGGAGACCAGTAACAAGCGGCGTTCCTCAGGGGTCAGTGTTGGGACCGGTGCTGTTTAACATCTTTGTCAGTGACATGGATGATGGGATCGAGTGCACCCTCAGCAAGTTTGCTGATGACACCAAGCTGTGTGGCGCGGTCGACACGCTGGAGGGAAGGGATGCCATCCAGAGGGACCTGGACAGGCTGCAGAGGTGGGCCACTGCCAACCTCATGGAGTTCAACAAGGCCAAGTGCAAGGTCCTGCACCTGGGTTGGGGCAATCCCAAGCACAAGGACAGCCTGGGTGGAGAGTGGATAGAGAGCAGCCCTGAGGAGAAGGACTTGGGGGTACTGGTGGATGAAAAGCTGGACATGAGCCGGCAGTGTGCACTGACAGCCCAGAAAGCCAACCGTATCCTGGGCTGTATCAGGAGAAGTGTGGCCAGCAGGTCGAGGGAGGGGATTCTGCCCTTCTACTCTGCTGTTGTGAGATCCTACCCACAGTACTGCATCCAGCTGAGGAACCCACAACATCAGAAGGACACAGACCAGTTGGAACAAGTCCAGAAGAGGCCACAAAGATGCTCAGAAGGCTGGAGCACCTCTGCTATGGGGACAGGCTGAGGGAGTTGGGCTTGTTCAGCCTGGAGAAGAGAAGGCTCCGGGGAGACCTTATAGCACCTTCCCGTACCTGAAGAGGCCTACAAGGAAGCTGGGGGGGACTTTTTACAAGGGCCTGTAGCGACAGGACAAGGGGTAACGGGTTTGAATTGAAAGTGGGGAGGTTTAGATTAGATATCAGGAAGAAGTTCTTCCCAGAGAGGGTGGTGAAGCACTGGAACAGGTTGCCCAGAGATGCTGTGGATGCCCCATCCCTGGATGTCTTCAAGGCCAGGCTGGATGAGGCTTTGAGCAACCTGCTCTAGTGGAGGCTGTCGCTGCTCATGGCAGGGGGGTTGGAACTTGTTGATGTTTAAGGTTCTTTCCAACCCAAACAATTCTATGATTCTGTTGTTTGGGCATTTTCACAAAACTGGAATTATGCTGAATTTTTTTTTTTTTTTCTTCAAACCCAAAACCTTTGGTGATGGATAAGCGAACTTTGGGTGATGGATAAGCGTTTCTCCTTCTCTCTATCTCCACAGAGGGATCCTAAGACAGATGTGAGTGTTCACTCAACTCCATGTTCTGCTTGGAGAATGCAGAGTTTTTCACTGTACCACCAAAATTAATCTATCCACCATGCAAGCACAGCCTACTCATCAACAACTACAGATGAGGAAAACTACAAGCTTTCCCTGTCTTCTCCACCACTGCCCACAACAGGCTTTTGGTTTTGATGCAGCAGCAGAATGTTCTTAATGGCTCTAGTCACAACTTTTAATAGAATTAGGGCAGATGTAAAACCACGTGAAAGGAAATGGTGCTTAGTCAGACAGCTGGATCTAGATAGCCAGGTCTTAGATCAGGATTATCTAAATAACAGGTCTTGCAAGGAACCCAGTCTATGGCAAGCCTGACCATGGACTGCGTGGCTTTAGGAACAGCAAAGTAGAAGAAATTTCTGTATATCCCTGAGCTTCTCAGGACTTGACCTGGATTCACTGAATAGAACGGGAAGAGTCCTGGGATTTAATACCTTGAATTAAAGAATAATTGCTGTAACTGGGCACACATGACAAAAATGAACAGTTCTGTACTGATCAACTTGTGATAGCGAAGACCTATGTCAAAAGCCTGCGAAGGAGCGTAGGCCAGAGAGAAAACACCATTCTCACACCTCTACTTACTGAACAACCTCAGGAAATAACACTGAGTGAAAGAGTTGTCTTCACACTTGTGTAGCCATCCCAGCCTATGGAGAAATGCCAGCAAGAAATGCCTCAGCACCTCCTTTTTTCCCCCGCTGTTCAGGAGCTAATGGGTGCCCCAAGGAGAAACAAATTGTCCCCATACTATCCTGTGGCACGGTCCCATGAAGCAGGACACAGAAGCACAGAGCTCCTGCTGCTGATCCCTGAAAAGGCCCTGCTAAACCCGACAGACCAAGAGATGTGAAGTCAGACATTTAGAGAAAAAGAAATGGGAATCTCAGAGAGCCATAGAGAAAAGAGGGGATTACAGCTTTGTAAGAAACCAAAAGGCATTAAATTCATTCATATTTCTGCTTTGGACAGAAAACCACCACAAACACCACTTGTTAATAATAAACTGATTCTCTAAGTACATATGATTGTTTAACCAGCTTTAGTTAGGGTCTTCCCCAGTTAGCTCCTGAACAGTGGGTAAGAAATAATTCACAGATTCACAGAGTGGTAGGGGTTGGAAGAGACCTCTAGAGATCATCTAGTCCAACCCCCCTGCCAGAGCAGGATCACCTGGAGTAGATCACACAGGAACAAGTCCAGGCGGCTTTGGAAAGTCTCCAGGGAAGGAGACTCCACCAGCTCTCTGGGCAGCCTGTTCAGTGCTCTGTCACCCTCACAGTGAAGAAGTGTTTCCTCATGTTCAGGTTGAACCTTCTGTTTTCCAGTTTATGGCCATTGCCCCTCGTCCTGTCACTGGACACCACTGAGAAAAGCCTGGCCTCATCTTCCGGACACCCACCCTTTAGATATTGATAAGCATTGATAAGATCCCCCTCAGTCTCCTCCAAGCTAAACAGACCCAGCTCTCAGATGAGGGAAGTGAACATTCATCTCATAGGAAAAAGCGGATATTGACATACAAAGTCAATAATCAAATGCGAAATTATGAAAACATTTTAGTCTGACACATTATTAAGTAATGTGCTTTATGTGTTCTGGTTTGGTTTTGTCTATGTGCCAAGTAAAAACAACCTGGATTTTTTTAATTCTAACCTGTATTCCTACATAAAGGTCAAAATAATGCAATGTAAGTTCAATATTTCAACCATATCAAAAGTAAATAGTTTTTATGCATGAAAAAGTTTATTAAATCAATATATTCCAAAAACCAGATTTGATTTGAGTCATAAATTGCCAGAACAAAACTATCAGAGTGTTTTTATCAGTGCTACTAAATGGTGTAGCTTAAACACCAAGTGTCACATTAAAAAATTAATTACTCTTAGAAAAGGCTCTTGTTAATGGTAATACTGTAATTACATTTGTCTTCCTTTTTAAGATGCAAATCGTGGCTGTGATTTAGGGCTCCATTTGCAGCTCATTCCCAGCCACAATAAGATATGTTAATATTTTAATAAAACATAGAAGCATTACTAACTTGCCATGTTAGTATTTCCAACAGAACGTGATTTATATGACAGGGATACTTCCAAGATATTCCAAACCACCATACATGGTTGATTTACAAAAACTGAAAAATTTGAAATCAGGTCCAGTTACCTTCACTAATTAGGTAATTTAATTATTCAGCTGACATGTTTTGGGGAAAACTGGCCAATATCTTCTTATTTAGTCTGCAATTTTTTAAAATAAAGATTATTCATTCTGTTTCTTTCTCTCTTGTGTGAGTAGAATTAGACATGACAGCTTTGTTTCTCAACTACTTAGATTAGCAGATCATTAAACATATTGTCATTCCCCAATATTAAAGATGCTTTCACATTTAGCAGACAGACATGAAAAACATGGTGGCTAGAGGCCATGAACAAATGAGTTTCAGCCAAGTTTAGGCACACTTTTCTAACAGTAACTTTTTTAAGAGGGTAATTAACTGCTGGAATAATATTCCTAGGGATGCAGCAGACTCTCTTTAACTGCGAATGGTTCGTTTTAAGATAAATGGTTTTATATAAATAGAGCTTTGCATAGGGATAACGCTGTAATGAAATCTGATTCAACACAGATGTCAGACTAAATGAACATAACACTCCTTTCTGGCCCAATAAACATGAAATTCTCTTTTCAACCAGAAATTCACTTTTTGACTCTAACACATTAGACCTTACAGACACAGTCAGCAACCTTTGCAAAAAAGGACGCCAAGATGCAAGAAACCTCTTCACCTTTCCTTCCTGGCCATGCTGCCTCGAGACACCTCCGGAATCCTTACCCAGGTAAGGGAAGGACCAGAGCTGGCCCCTGCCCTTTACACGTTTCTGCAGCATATGTGTTGATCATTCAACAGCGGTAGCTCCAGAAAGGCCAGAAGCCCTCCAGATTGGCCTGAGCCACCCTGGGACATCCCTTTCTGCCAGGCTGGCTCTGAGAAAACTGAAGAGCAGGAACGTTCCAGAAAAATGGGAGCTGGTGCTGATACACATAGAAACTGCTCAGCCAAGCTGAGGCAATAAGATACTAAGTGCTAATAAAAATAAAACATATTTCATGACTTAGATTTTGCTTACTCAAGGGAGTCAGTGACTTTTCTTCCTCCAACTTTTATCAGCTTGTATCCCTCGCATAGAGAACATGGGCTTGGTTATTTACATCAGGAAGATTCAGCTGGAAGATTACACTTTCATACACAATCTGCAAACTATCACGACCTTGCATCAGTCTACCACGAGTAAGTTATTTGTTGAAACCTAAGGCCTATATTTGCAAGGAAAACCAAATTTGAACCCTAAATCCCACTGAAATTCATTGAAAGTCAAATCCCTGACTTGCTTAGGTTCCTTGGAAATCTTAACCTCAGTTCTTAATTACTCTGACAGGGCGAGAGAGAGATTGACAGGGAGGTCCTCAAAGAATGATACTGGAGTTGTTTGGAATGACCACGACTACACGTGTCACCAGTGGTCTCTGATGCTGTCAGAGCTTATCCAAGCCTAATGAAAATCAATCTGGCATCTTCCCCCTCTATGGGAGTTTTCTACAACATGTGACAGAAGAGAGATGTCTTCACATACTGTGGGACTCTTAACTACATTTTCAGATTCATACTGATAAATCTGTCAACAAAACAACTGGACGCAGCTCACAGGCAGAGGAAAACAGTAAAAATGTTAAATCACCAAAAAATTTAAACATCTAGTACACCTCCAAAGTGCAAATGTAAAGCATGCAATACGTTTCTATACTGCATGTTAAATTTACCTGTAACTGTAATTCATTGCACTGATAATTTTAACAAACTATATTGCCATGTTTAAGTTATGACAGTGTAGATTATAAACTCAACACAGCATTCACAAATATCATTTGACACATGTAGCGTAAGCCTTAGTTTTGTCTCCTGTAAAACAACTAAAGGTACAATGTGAAAGTTAAAATAATAAAATACGAGAACAGTAGCAATAAAGCTCTTAAATTTCAATCACTATTTAAATCATACTTACTTCTAATAAACTGAATGAATAAAAATACAAGCTACAATAAAACATTTTCCTTAAGAACAAAAATATCTCTGGTTATCACATTCTGTTGAATAGAAAATATTATGTAAATTATTTGTAAGTTAATATAACATTCTTAGATCCGTATCTTATACCATTACACAGATAATTATATTTGATACATTCCTATCCCTAACTGAAATTGCATGTTTGTAACAATTCTTTTAAAACATCCAAAGATCGCATGTCTACTTCTGCCGTCAGCACTGACACCACACTCGGAGACCACAAATGGCTCAGTCAAAACTGAACAGGTTAAAAAAGGGTCTTTGCAGAACTTCTGAGAAATTCAGATCTTCATCTACTGTAACCTCTTACACAGGTGAAGTTAATCAGCTGTTTTATACACAGCTTACTGGCAACATTTGTACGCAGAATACAGGAATCAAACATTGCACCATAAATTCAACTTGGAGATATCTCTTCTCGTAATTTCCTCCTCTCCTCAATCAAGCAGCTCACCCGCTGCATCACTGAGGTCACCGTATGTTATAGTGGAGTGGCCAATTCTAACCACCAAAACTGTGTAAACCCTTGTCAAACCCGGTACAGCTGCTCCACCTGTGCTCCCAGACAGCACAGCTACTACAACTTTGCTCACCGCGCTTGGCCGAGATCTTCTGAGCTGGAGACGTACTTACAGAACCAAGACTCTTCTTGGATCAAGCGCAGTTAAATCACCATCTGCTAACTCATAATACAAACCACTCAGGCAAATGTTTCTTCCAAAACAGACAAATGACAGTAACACAGCAATGCTTTTCAAACACTAAAATTCAAACACTAAAACTGTTGGGAAAAACTTAGCAACTAAAAGATAAAACACTGCAGTGACAACTCCAGCAGAGATACGGCAGCAGAATCAGACATTTGTTCTTAGCAAATACAGCTGAATAACAAAACTAAAATGTTACTTCTCAGTTTCACACATGTGAAACAATGTGGAGAAAACTCTAACAGCATGCATCTCCTTTTCCAGAGGAGGAACAAGTCAGAGGTACCACCCCAGGCGCTAATCTTTGGGATATTTAGCACATGGCTGACGGACACTGCCTTCCCTAGCCGTTTTTATGAATCCATCCCTTTGTTCCAGCTGTATCTTTATAAGCGTCTGGAGAAAAATCTTTTGTCTAACAGAGTATTTTATTATTTTTTTTAGCTTTCATATAATCACAGAAAACATGTAATGTTTCTATTGCAGAAGAGCTGGCGCAAGAGATGAAATAAAACATAAACTATTTGCATAGACCTAAACAAAAAAAAAAAAACCCACAACACCACACACTCAAAAAGTAAAAAGCTTAAACTAACTGTGTTCTCCTTTACATTGATGCGATACAGAAAAAAAAAATCCACGGAAGTCAATTAAATGTCTTCAGATAGTCACAGGACAAAACAAAGTTAGAGAGAATCCCTTTCTCTCCTTATTCAGGATATTCCTGAAACTGGTCAATACTCTCGGGTGGAAAACAGAAGCGCTGATTTGGGGAACAATTATTTACTAACCAACTATTTAGTAAGCTCGCCTGAGTCATACATTTTATGAACTGCGTTTACTGTTGATACTTTATTCCACTCAAAACAAATGAAAAATACAAGGCTTTGATTTCTGTAGAGATTTTGTTCTAGGAAACAAACATTACCAACCATTCTAAAATACTGCAGTTATTATTACTGATAGATTTGTTTAATTTCCTCTCCAAAGTCCTCTACTACTGTGGAGCCATTGCACAGCCTTCCCAGACGTTCTCCTGTCAGTCACCCCCACCTATCGTGGTTCTCCCATGCCTCAGGCTGAGGCTGTGATCACATAATTAATACAACTTCGGATATGTGTCAGGAAAGATGTAAAGGAAGGCCAAACAATTAAGTCTGAATCTTAAAAGATGGAAGCTATTCCCCCTCCTGCGATTCCATTGTAAGAGTAATATATCCAGAATCAAAAGAAATACCTGATTAGGCAGTAACATCCATCTCCCTGTGTGCTGCTCAGTGAAAGGTCAGCACTTAATTTCAAAGGCTATCTTTTTTTTTTTTAGATCAGATTCATCATTGCAGTATCCGAGCACAGATTACAGTAGGGACACTTCAGCATGAATGTAATTTCTCATGGTTCCCAGAAACGAAAATGAAATGTTTGAGGTAAGGCAGAACAAGGTGGGTTTGGCAGCGTCCTGGGGAGATGTCTGCTTGTCTGTGCAAGATGCTGGGGACAGACTTTTCAGCAGGGTCTGTTGTCATAGGACAAGAGGTAATGGCTTTAAACTAAAAGAGGGTAGATTTAGACTAGCTATAAGGAATAAATTTCTTACGATGTGGGTGGTGAAACACTGGAACAGGTTGCCCAGAACCATTCTATGATTCTATGAGAAAAACTCCTACTGCAGAGGAAAGAAAGGGACTATGTCTATCATGGGCGGAGGGTGATCAAGTCTTTGTCATCTTCTTTTCATTTATCATTTTATCATTTTCAATATCCAGTATCACATAAAACCAAATAGGTTTTATATTTAGCTGCTCTTCTACACAAGCACCACATTCATGAATAATGTATTACTATTAATTACTATATTACCTTGCAAATTTGTATTTATAAGTGTGTAAGAAGCCTAATAATGGATAATGTACTGTTACACACAGAATGGGAGCTTCAAACATTCACAATAATAGAGGGGAAAAACCTGTAGAGAAAATATTCCTCTGGAAGATGTGCAATGAGGAAGACATCATCCCAAATACGATGTTGAAGAAAAATCCTCTCTTCCCAAATACTGGAAATACATGAGCTACTCAGCTAAACATCCCTCATTTCAACAAAATCTATGACTAAAGGAGTGGAACTTTCAGGCACTTGTTAAAAATTCAGATGTTTGCTACAGCTGCCTCTCTTCAGGCCGTCAGAGGAACCACGGCAGGCAGCCTACGGGTCAGCCGACGCGTGTGGTTTCACCGAACATACCGGGGAGCATCTGTAGGCTGCTGCCCTGGGTGCTCCCAAGAGTCACCTGCTCCCTGGCTGCCCCCACTGTCCCTTTCCTTCCCAGGAGGGCCAGCAGCCACTGGCAAGGTACAGGAAGAAGCTGGTAAGGGATGAAACTGGCCCTGCCACTGGTGGTGAGGGTGTTTTCTCTCAGAGCAGCTGGGAGGTCTGATCCATGCTGTATTCACTAAATCCTTGAATCTCATGCCAGAGAAGAAGCAGCAGCACACACCTATGGCAAAGGGAAAGGAGCAGTGCAGCAGAAGACCTGCTTCCAGGAGGAGATGAAAACACATCTATCTGCTGGCTGACAAAAGGGACATTCATCAGGGAAAACAGCCTCCAGATTCCATTCAGGTTAACACTAACCCTTTTCTTTGGCATTATATTAACAGCATATCAATGATATTGAGATTATGCAGAAGCCCATAATTCAGAATTCAACTCCTCATTTACCAGACCTGTAAGCTATTACCATAGTACTAACTATGCTCACCTGGAGAGTCCCACATGACTAAGGAAATGAAGTGCTATACACTAAATATTCATCAAAATAGGAAAATCCAAATGCTTTTGTTCAGCTTTTTTTCTGCGACATAAAGAATCATTAAATGTTGTGACTCTAATCCAGTACTTTTGACTTTTCCTTAGAGAAAGTACACACTAATTACCTTGATATGTAACTCTTGGACCATACAGTAATGTGCAATAAGAATACTGTAATCACACAATACCTGCACAATCTGAATATATGTAGTAACAGGAAATCAGTGCGACATAACGTATTAAATGCAATGTGATACAGAGGCTTGCTCTCAAAATGGAACAATAAAGCTGTTTGTACAGATAACCACTGGTAGAAGAGGTGACAAAGGGTTACCTAAACACAGGGAATCTCTAAACAAAGCTGAAAAGTCTGTGGATGGCCCCTTACAGTTATCCAATACACACAATTGTCTGTGTTTACAAGCATGCCTCAAACTGGATTATATTTGTGCTCCTGCACAAAGAGTAAATCATCACGGAGATCATCCTATTATTAATGCACGCTGCTGAAACCCATCAGGGAAACATCTACAAAATGTCACAACAGGTAAGCCTGAAGCCAGAGAGCTGGTATTCTCAGTGGAGGCTCATGGAAACACTCATACTCTCCAGCCTACTGGAGTTTAAATATGTCTTGAACAGTGTCCTGGATGAAAACAGGAGCAAGGGGAGTTACACAGAGAGTGGTCTTCCACCCAAATGGGACATTACTTGTATTTTCCACCCAAGAATGAGTGGGAGTTGAAACGAATAGTAAGAATTAAGAATTAAGGAGCAAAAATGAATCTCAAAATGTCAAGCTATGCATAAAAGTATACACTGATAGCTAAACATTTTTACATCACAAGTACTTTTGCCATCAAACTCAGACTGATAAAATAATACCTGTTCCCAAACTGTTTTCACAGCATAAAAGAAAACCGTTTTATTTTTCCCTAATTGGTTGGTGACTTGAGAAATGTTTAATAAAAGATAGGCATTTTTATTATTTCAGATTACTTGAATAAATCTGGTAAAATAATCCCAAGAGGACTTGTTATCAGTTTAAAAATGAAAAAGCTTTACAGATCAGCCCAGAGAAGCTGTGGATGCCTCATCCTTGGAAGTGTTCAAGGCCAGGCTGGATGAGGCTTTGAGCAACCTGGTCTAGTGGAAGGTGTCCCTGCCCATGGCAGGGGGGTTGGAACTACATGGTCTTTAAGGTCCCTTCCAATCCAAACCATTTTGTGATTCTATGATCTCAGTCTGCTCTCATTCAATATCAGGTGTATCTCTCCATCTTCAGCAGGTACATGAATGTGCCATAGTTAGTTGTGATTTATTTAACTTTTCTGGAAAGCTTTTCTGAATCTAATGTTCATTAGATGCCAGACTTGAGAACCACAAGCCCAAGGCAGCAGTAACCTATCATGACTGTGGCCTCCATAAGCACAAAAAGCACTAGTATTAATTAAACGCCTCCAGACCTCCCTTTCTGCTCCGACTGCGCTTGCTGTACAGCTAATTGCTGCTCTCCTCCAGCACACGCTTAGTGTGCCTGCCCTGCTGCATAGCAGCCAACTTCATGTTTGCTAAATGGGATGAACAGCCTGCAGATAGCAAGTCTGATTGCTTCAGATCTTTTCAGGGTGCCTTGTAAGACAGTTGAAACGATTTAGGCAGACTAAGTGATCTCACAGTTTTCCTTCATCTGAATTGTTCATATTAGGAAATGAGCTGAATTATAAAACTCAAAATCTCCGTGGCCTTTTTAAAGCAAGTGCATCAATTATAAAGATGAATAGAGAGGCCTTGATTGCAGCTTACATTACAATTGTGAAACATTACCATTTCCAGCTGGAGAAAGGGACTTAGTTAATGTAAAGATGAAGAAGTACTAAAGAACCTAGGAGGTACAAATGACAGATACGTTTATCAAAAACCCAGCTCCGAACCGATGACACTGACTTCTGCTCTATTATTACTTGCCTCATAATCCCCACATAAGAGGATTACTGTCTATTTGGGCACTATGTACAACAACAGTATACAGCACATCACCAAAGGGTTCTACAAAGAGGCTGCCTCCTATCACACCCACACATACATTCTTCAAGCCAAATCTCGCACATCAGAAAACCACCAGCTGTCAGTTCCCTGAGCTCCACACCATTTTGTTGCTCAACAAAATGAGGGGGAAAAAGCAAAAAAGTCAAGAAGTCTTTTGTTTTCAATTTAACAGGAGTGCAATGCAGCCTAAATTAAGGGCAGAATTGTATTATTTTTCAGTCCTCCGCCTACAAACATAATCACTCTGCTCCTCACACTCCGTATCCTGATTAAGTACAAAAGCAGCAGACAGCAGTCCTAAGAGCATCCAGAGACCCTCTGACACAGTCACAAGGGTTATACTGCCATCTCTTCTAATGCTATGCTACTAATTCTTCTAACTTCTCCAGACAGGCCAGGCAAACTGGGATTAATCCAGCACTAGAGGAGTTGCTTAGCCCAGAAGTTGTACTTCGGAGAAATCCTAATGCTCAGACCACAAAATAACCGATCTGAGCATCCTATTGAACTAGACAAGGGAAATTCACTACATTCCTAATATACTACACCATTTTTTTCCTGTCAGGCACAATTCAAACAAAAAGCAGCTGGCTCATAGTGTAGGATGCCTAAGTGTTAATATAAAACTCATGGCTATCAAACTTTTACCACGACCATACAGCAGACCTCTCACTGTCTGGACCAGTTAAATCTTCTCCTCCTACAAGAAAGTGGTCAACTTTGACCCAACAGTTAGTGAAAGATTTCAGTATGCCAGCTTGGGCAAACAATGAGATGTCATTGCTCACATACCCTGAAACTGTGGCATATAACAGATCCCTTCTTTAGGCCTTGTAATACTCAAGATAGGTATAAACACAGAGTACAACTCTGAGAATTAAAACACAGCGTTTTCTTGAAAGCACTGCACTGCATCAGACCCAAGGTAAACTCTTCTTTTTGTAGGATTTAAATGTGGAGTGTAGGGATGCAGGGGAGGATGAAGAGGGGAATAAGGATGAAGGGAAGTTAATTATAGATCTGTCTGATCATAAAATGTTCACTTTTGCCTTATGCAAATACTTAAAATATTGCTACTTACCCAAAGGAGTAATAGCTGCTCTAACAACATCGGTGTAGGAACTCTTAAATTTATGTTAGTCCATACATTCCTCTACTTTTCCCTGGTAAGTTGAATCCCTTACCCTTACTGTAGGCTGAGAAGGCAGATATGCACCCAAGACTTCTGGCTCACCAGGTTTAAAAACCTTTTTCAACTCTCTTCCCATCAGCTGACCTGGCAAACACTAATCAATCAGTCTAACCCCATTTCCCATAGCAGGCTGATCTAATTATCACAAAAGCATGGGTGCAGTAGCCTTACCCACTCTTTTTATTTTACCTCTCAAGGCGAAATGCCTCTCTACTTGCTGTCTGTGTCTTATCGCCTACTGAATGCCCAAAGCTAGTGCAATTACCCATAAACTCAATAAGCACAATAAATGTCCATGTCTATGTCTAATAACTTGCTAATAAATGTCAAGTAAAGCAAGGAGCAAAAGATAATGAGGAAAGGGCTTTTTTTGTAATTCTGCGTATGCTCAGTCGCAGTGGTATTCCTAAATGCAGAGGGTACTCTTTTAGAATTGCTCATCTTCCTTTTCCCAGAGCTTCTGGAAAAGCCATGGCAGTAAA
Source organism: Eurypyga helias (assembly GCF_000690775.1). NCBI lineage: Eukaryota > Metazoa > Chordata > Aves > Eurypygiformes > Eurypygidae > Eurypyga > Eurypyga helias. Next base: position 10,728 of record NW_010254676.1, on the reverse strand, counting down.
CATATGGATACTACTGCCCACTTTGCTTCTGCAGCCAAAGGAATTCACACCAGCTAGCTGTATCTTTGCCATTATAATCACTGTCCCATTAAAATATTCAGTCACTGAATATACAGAGGTCAATGAATATACAGAGCTTCCACATATCAGAAGAGTGCAATTGCTACTTAGGAACTGTAATTTAGAGTACAGCTCTTCATTCAAGCATCAGTTCAGTCCTCTACTATACTTTTGAAAAATTATTTACAGTATGACATTACATTACAGTGATGTAGTGCTGAGTTCAGAGCCTTTTTGCTCTCCTTGTGTAACAGGACTACTATTCCTCCAATAAAACAAGGCAGGTGTGGTAACAAACTAACACCTACTTGCTTCAGACAACCCCAAAATCCCACTTCCTTCCCTCAGCCATGCTATTACCAGAACAAACAGTTTTCTGAAATTCCTATTTTAGGCCAATTATATAACTTACCAGATACATGCCTGAATTTGTGTGGATCAGCACGACCATATTGCAGACTCAAAAGCTCACATGCTATCTGTATTCCCCCACGACTATAAAATTTCCCTAGGGATACTCTCACTATTTCTGTCACTAGACAGCTGTATTAAATCAAGTTGATATAAATTGTCCATCATGTTTACAGAAATTACAGACTCTAATATTATGTCATGGGCTTTTTTTTTTTTTAATTTTTGAAATGGGAAGGTTAGTACTGAAGCTATTTTCACTCCAGAAGGTTATACTCTATTCAACTTCCTCTTCAACCACTGGGATGAAGTAACAAATGGAAACATAAATTCAGGTTAAAAATCACGAAGTGGCAAACCATTTTGTTACTAGTTTTTAAACTCCAGCTACTGAAATAGCAGGGATTGATGAATGATATGGAATAGCATGTTGGGCAAAAGCAGGAAAAACTGGGCAGAAGCAAAGCTGCTCTGTTCTCTCTGTCTCCAAAAATCCCTCCCTT
>NW_010254676.1:0-9743 GCF_000690775.1 Eurypyga helias | reverse complement strand
TTCCTGGACTCCTCACACCCTTAGAGCAGCATTTTCAGCCCTTCCCATGGACTCCACCTGGAACCAGCCCCAGCGGGTGCCCCTGGCCCAGAGTCCCTTCTGGCTCTGTCTCACGTCTCCTCGGACCACACCAAAGAGGCACTGCCGGTCCCACGCCGCTGGCACTACGAATCTCCTTTCCTGGTTTTCCCTTCAGCTGAAAAATCCCACCTAACCAACATCCTCAGGTTCATGACCATTCTACTCATGAATTTCACATGGTTTTGACCTCCATGAGCTGACCCTTGGAACCTTTGATAGAACAGGTAGCCTTTTCAGTTGTCTTACACATACCAAATTCAGTACTGATTCAACCGCCTAGCTGAATACAGCACTTTAAGTACAAGGAAAGCTTAACACACAGCAATACCAAGTAATATCTTACAGAGTATTTCCTTTAGATATTTTTAGTCACAAAGGCTTGCTTGACACATTCTGTTGGACTAATTACAGGTTAGCAGCCACCACAGCGTGCTCACAAATGTTTCCCTATCTGCTTCAGTTTACCTACAAAAACACATTATGTAAAATGACTTCTGGGGAGGTCAAGTATTCAGGTTTTAATCTAACCAGGGACTGAAAAAAAGGAGAAGTGGGAACCAGGGTGTGATTGAGAGCACTTGACTTCACGAGCACACCGGCACCTCCGAATGCCTACATGACACCTGAAGTCAACCGCTGTGAACAAATCTGTGAGAAGCACTGGGGTAAACTGCAATTTGAGTATGAAACAGCAAACCAAAAAGATATCAGAACATACGCTTGGCTAATATATGGATTATCTGAAACATTCTGGCTCTAGAAGATAGCTTAATTAATCCAGAAAGGAAAGGATACAACCACAGGAAAATCCATCCAGGACCTACCTTTTATCACTCAGAAGCAGCTGACTGAAAACAGCTAAGTACTGAAACTAGTTGCTAATTTACACCACCTTAGTAAATTCAAACAACTAAAGAGCTGGCACCTGGTTTCAGAGCAGCACTGGATTTTAAGGAAATCAATGCTGAGACATTCTTGAGGCTTTTGTTCTAATCCTGTAAGCACCAAAGTTAATAGGCGCAGAGGGTAGCCATCAGACTGAGGTCCTACCATGCATGGGGCAATGCAAAGAAAAGTGTTAACATCAATATATGCAAGAAAAAAAAAAAGGGAGCACCCAAAAAATTATCCCAGCAAGCTAATGAAAAGAAAGCAAGCTGCTGAAAAGGAACCTGTATTGGAAATGGAGAAGAGAATCAAAGAGGAACAGCACAGGAGCATGCAATTAGCGGACATGCAGTAATGCTTTGCAAACACTTCACGTGATACACTTCACACTTATTTTCTCTAAATAATTTTCGTATCTGCTTGTTCAAATTACAAGTAAACACATACATGTTTTTTCCAACTGCACCTCCTCCAAACTCACCATAAAATGTAATTCATACCAGAGCACGATGTTTTTCACTGGTGTAATTTGTCTTTGCTGCCAATAAGCTGTTTACCTACATGAGAATCAGTGCTTTCAGATGAGGCTGTTGGGTTTAACAGCAGCACAAAATAGCACTTGAGTTTCTGTGTCTGCACTTCCCCATTTCTCAGGTAAGAACAAATTCCCTGCAGCAGAAGAGAAGGGAAGAGGAAAGACCCAGGTTCGTTAGCTCTCCTCTTCACGCCATGCAGCGTGTCTGAATTCCTGGCCTTGTGACAGCACAACAGATGCCCAAATGCCCAACCGTTCAGTGGCAAAGCAGGACACAGCCTATACTTCTCCCTGCTGCTGGATGCTGACATATTTTTTCCCACCATGGGAAATATCCAGTTTTTTTCTGAGCACTTGGAAGGAGTTGGGGGTACAGATCTGGCTGACTCAAGTGAAACCAGCTTGCATGCACACTGAAGAATTATCTCTCTGCTTGTCATAACTTTGCTTGCTCCAGCCCATGTGCCCAGATAGTCCAACTGAGCCGTCAATCACGGTGCTTGAGTAAAAGCACAGACACCAGGACTCGAAAGGCCAACAGAGTTATATGCTCCTTGTGCTGAGTCTTCACTTCTAAAGGGGAAAACATTTCCTTCTTCCAGCTGTGCCGCTTCAGCGCCTTCAGATTACAGCCCTAACAACCCTCAGCATCCCCCACAGCTGCTGAGGGGGGATGCAGAAGCACCCTTGAACCTGGAGCTGAAATTTTGCCAGCTCTGGCAAGGATTCACAGGAAGGCAAGCGATAGGCTTGCCCTGCCCTCAGAGTGCCTGTGGCAGCATCCCAGCCATCAGCCCCGTGAGACAGAGAGAACACTTACTTGACCGCTACAGTCAACAAAGGCAACAACTGCCAGAGGGGGCCAGTTGAAGCATGTGCCATTTTTGCATGGCAACTTCTCAACTGTTTTCAAAAGAAATGGGAAAGGCATGTAAGAACAACAAAAAAGGAAAACTGAGTTTGTGCTTCCCAAGTAACAAAGGTTTTTAAAGCGCTATCAGGGTGAAAAAGATTTAAAATGGGATTAAAAAGAGAGCATGAGGCTAATAATGACTGAGTTATTCTCCTTCTGTTTTGAAATTCATGGAAGAAATCCACTCACCTACTTTAAAAATCTGAATTTTTAGATGCTGGCCTTCAGGGTGAAACAGCAGGCCGAGCCTCATTTATATAATTGCCTGTGCTCCCTACGCAGCCAAGACAGAAATCTGTGTATCTTTGAATGATGGTAGAGAGAAATCCAGTGTCCCCTCTTGACTGCACAAGCACTTTCACAGCAATTAAGTCTTCCCAGGTGAAAGCCACTGAATGAAAGTTAAGGGAAAATGCATGAAACACCAAGCATCTCTAGTCCACTTGCAACAAGAGTAGTTGCAGTGACCCTTTACAAAATAGTCTGGGTATCCAGCAGACAGATAAAGTTTCCAGCCCTGGGGTAATCAGACACGAGATCCCATGCCTTTGGTTCCTGGGAGAAGGTACAAAAACAAGCTGTTACTTAAAGGCCATTTTCACGTCCAAGTTTCAAATCTTCTCCAGGGACCATGGCAGGGTCAGAGACTTCTCTGCCTAAACCAGCCCTGCAGCAGGGCTCGCCAAAGAAGAAAGGAGCTGGCCTCCAAGAAATCATCTTTTCCAAGCTCAAGCAGGTGAAAGGAGCACTGTTGGCCTCAGAAGCAAATTGCTAAGCATTTTGACAAATGCTAAGCAAAGAAAACAGCTGAGCCTGGGACTTCAGTGAGTTTCAGACCCCTGGATCCAACCCAGTTGTCCTCCTTTAATATAAAAGGAGACAATCAGGGAAGTATGTGCACAAGTCTCTTCTAGACCCTAAGAAGGGTCTAGCGTATTTTGCCAGTTACTTCAAGCGATGCTTCGTCAATACAGCTGCTTGTGAACAATGACATAGCTCCTGGCAAGGCAAGGGCACAACGGTAGAGATGCAGAAAGCATCCCTAAGGGACATGACACTGGCAGGGCAAGTGAGGGTGTATTCACTCACAACATTAAATCCTCCAGGCAGAAAACTTTAGAGGAAAGGCTGCCCCCACCTTTCACTGAAGTCATTGTATGCACACACTGCTCACACCTTCTCTAAATGCTTAAGAAAAGGATATCTAGGATTATACTATGAAAAAAAAGTATGAGTCTCTCTATGGAGCAGGAGACTAATGTGGAGAAGAAAAGTAAAATTTATATTTGTATTTCCTCAGCTATAAGAAAGGCCAATAAAACTGCATAGCGCTACTTTAAATAATTATTAGGAACCGTTCTTGCTGCCTGATCAGCGTTTTAACAAAAAAGATGTTACAGAAATGCCAGAGAAGCACACTACTGAATCCTCTGAGTGCTAAATCATCTGTGTGGGAAAATGGTATTATCCATACGCAGCAGCAGACCCGCAGTCACTACACCTGCACCCCAAGATGCACCGTGTGCCCAGCCCGCAGCTAGCTCTGCCCAGCTGAGTGTGCAAATCAAGCACGTTTGTACAAAAAACTGCTGATGGGCCAAGTCTTAGTGCTAGCCTATGGATAAACCAAGATGTGCTTTCACTCAGATAAACTAAAATCCTGTATTTGAGGAATAAGCTCAGCACGCTGCTCTTCTACAAGGGAAATACAGCAAATAATAAATGCTGGTGAATGTTTTTTGCCAGTTTCAGCTTCAATGCCCTTTTGCCTCGATTTTTTATTCATAAAATCCTGCCTCCTCACAGGCATGTTGTAAAAAATAAATGTATGATGACTGTAGAGTTTACCAACTACAGAGATCAGTGCTGAGAAAACCCTGTAGGAAACTAGCCTTTTCAGATATCAGGTAGCAGGAAGCAGATTCACTGTAAACCACAAGTAGTCATAGGCTGAATGATGACAATAAAATGAAATATGCTGGTCAGCCGTTTCACTGCTTCCAGACAGTCCCTCCTGTTCAGCTAGAAAGTTGATCCTGCCTTGAAAACCTCAGTGATCTTGCATCATCCATATGGAGGACCCGATGCCCTTGGCAGGCTCCAGCTCCTGTCCTCCAGTGGCATCCATAACCCCCAGAAGTGGTGAGACCAAAACGAATCAATCAAAGCAGCACAAAAATCCTGTGCTTCCCATGCCAAGATCCAGGCAACGGCATGTTATGGAAGCCCAGTTTGTTCAGCAGCTGGACTCTGCCCCAGGACCTAGCAGGAAAAGGAGGTGGGTTTCTGATGGAGTACATAAAACTACTCCTCCTGCCCTCTCCTTCCAGGTGGAACATGGATACAGGCGTAGATTTGACTAGAATTTGACAGGCTTTGGGGAAGTCTGTAAAAGAGGTGAGGGGTACACAAAGCACCCAGCTGAAAAACACTGGTAAGGAGGTGATTTCCAAGCAGAATGCAGTCACAGTGAAATAGTTTACCTAATGCTAGAAACAGCAACCCACAAATGATCCTCATGAAAACAAAGCCAGAGTCCAAAATATTCTTGAAACTAGTCTAAATATTTATTCTTTTTCCAGGTTAGGAAAGGATTCTACTTCCCTGGCTCTCAAGCCATATCTCTACCGACCCCATTTACACAGGTTTATCCAATTTTTCAGCTCTTATCTAATAAAAGCTTTATCTTTCCATTTTGCAATTACAGTTTGTTCCCAAAACTATGGAGAGTCTGGCATGAAATTAAATTGACTTAGACCCTTATCTCATATCCCAACCAGCCTATAGCATTCTGGAAACTGAAATAAAGCATCCTCAGCACAATGACCAACTCATCATTTTTGGGGGGTACTTGTTAAAGCCATTCCTGAATGCTGAAATATTTTCATTAATGCAGTATTTCTGTAAAACCTAATATTGCCTTTCTATGCATGAAGTTTCAAAGTAAACTCCTTTTTTATCACAATACCCACTTGCAAAAGAAGCAAAATATTTAAGAATTATTCAGGCACCGTAATGCCACTAATTAAACTTCGCTTTCCAGGTGCTTTTTAAGGAACTGCTTTTAAAATCCGTGACACAACCACAAGGTAAACTCACATTCAAGACAAACTATTGGATCCCTACAAAAAAACCCACAGTGTTTAGAAAGAGCACACACTGTTTTAGGTGCTAGAATTTGACAAGCAGCAGAAACTCCATCGAGAGAACAGAACATGACTAGTAAAGTCCAATTTGACTCCAAATTAAATTGCAGTTAATTTAATGAATTAATTAATTGAAAGGAGAACCTGCACAAATCAGGCAGCTGATGACAGATGTGCTACAGTACAGCCAAGAACAGAAGGGAGAGACTTTAGGAGCGGACAAAGACAACCTAGTGATTGCCCAGTTTTTACACAAAGTGTGTAACTTCCATTTAGGATTATCTGTGATTAAGGGAGATGGTTCTTGTATTTCCCAGGCACCTGTTACAATCACAACTTGTTTCCAAGCCTGATGTCATACATTTTCTAAACATTAGCATCAGGGCATCAAAGTCCCGCCAGGTTTAAGGGGCAGGAGGATCCGGAGGTGGCACTGCCTTCACAAGGAAGAAACATCCCACAGAAGAGTGAGCTCGCACATTGCTATGCAGGCAGCCCAAACACACATCCCTCCTTGGCACCTCTGTCCTACTAAAAATGACATACCACCTTGTAAACTGGCATCGTGCCGCCCTGACAGATGGACTTAAGTGTAGGCAGCCAAGAGACTATGTATAAGCATCAAATATGTTTTTTGAGAGCAGGACTTCCAGCCAGGAATGTTAAAACAGCTGTCCACACTGAGCTTGCATGCCTACACTTAAGAGGATATGCTATTGCCACTCGAGCCCTGAGCTGGATTAACTTGGAAAATAAATAAAATAGCTTCCACAGCCACATAAGGTGAGTTTTTGCAGAATCAGGATTAGTGATATTCAGCGGGGCTTTAGTGACCTACTATCAGTGGGCACACGTGCGGGGTTGAAGAGCTCTTCAGTTCTGCAGCTCGGTGGAACTTTTAATCATGTGCATGCTTGTAAACAAATGGTTCTGATTGAACACATCTTTATGCATGCTACTTTTCTTTGGGGAAAAAAAATACAGAAAGCAATACCGGCATGATTATGAACAAACACAGTAGTGATCTTCCACTTTGTGTTACAGGATACTAAACTACTATGTTTAAATTAACTGTGCTTGCTCAGACACATGGATCTGTGTGACTGGGATGCTTCACCAGGCTTTCTTCTCTTCTCAAAATTTCCATGGCCCGCTCCGAGACATTTTGTTAGCTCATGCCACCACGCATACATACATTTTACATTTTGACATCATTTACATACCTTGCCCCTGTAACAAAACCATACTGCCTTGAGAAACAGGCATTGAATAAGGCAAGATGTGTGGTGGCCGGACTGCAGAGCCATGCCTTGGCCACCTCTATCCCATCCCTGAGCCCAGCTGGGCTGCCCACCTCCCACAGATCCCTCTCCTCGAGGACATGAAACATTCCAAAACACTGAGAAGCTCAAAAAACCCCATATTTGCTCACATCAAAGTACCAAACATGCTCTTTTCCTTCTTTCCCACAGAACTCTGATTTTACTCTTGCCCCTCACAAAGTCACTGGCCTAAGTCTAAAGTTTCCTCAGAATTTCACACTATTTTAAAAAGATAATACCAACATTTCCAATGGCAAGCGACATTGCTTCTAGCCCTGAATAGCTTAAAGCCTGAAAGGAGGCGATGGTACATTTTAATCGATGTTTAAGCATGCTTCACTTTCATTTTAATTTTTCTCCCTGTGGACACAATCAGATCACGGGCATAAATTTTTCACGTACACTTTAGCTGTGTACCTCATCTCTATTTTTCTGTATCACTGCACAAGAACTTCAACTCTGCAAGGGTATTCCCAGTATAGATCAAAGCCGCCTTCAGAGCCTGGCGACAGGGTCACACACAGTCTTCCAACAGCTGCTGGTGTCTTTTACCTTTGTTAATGTTAAGGCTGATCTTAGCCGCAGTTAAAAGTTACCTGAGTCACTTTATCACAATTTCCTGCACTAGAAGCCCTTCAGTGGCAGGCATCATTTCCCCTGCACTGCGAGGATTTCCAACAGCTGACCTTGCTTCGCCCTTGGGTGAAGACCTCTTCCTCCTCTACTACCGTTCATCCCCCTTATCCTTCATTCCTCACCTACAGCCTTTCCATTTCCTTTCTCCACATGTTTTTGAGGACTGTACGAAATCATCTATTTGCAAAAATTTCAGCCCCCTCTCCCCTGCTCCCAACTACAGTTACTGACCTCAGCAACAAGACGCTTTGCTTTTTCATACTGCCAAGAAAGTTGTTTCCAGGTTAATCTAGATTTCCATATCGCTTAACCTTTCCCAGAGGGGAAGAAGAGAGGGAAAACACTTTGCCAAATATTTAATCAGACAATGCTGTGAAAACAATAGAAAAAACACTCATAATACCTTTCCCTCCTTCCGAAAATCCCCAGTGCCTCAGGCTTTCCCAAGACAATGCACATAGACTGTGCATGGCTTTAAAACAGTTCAGGGAACAGTCAAATTACTTAAGGTCAAAAGGAATAAAAATAGTGATCCAGATCACTACTTTTGCTTAATAAAGTAATTACACACACAACCCGTGTGTGTTCCTTTCATGCATGTCTATTTTACATGGAATGATTTTCTCCATGGTTATCATACAGCCGAAGTAAACTGAACTTCAGAGGGTAACACTGAGCATCCAAAACCCCTTGGCAGCTCTCTCAGGCCCCTAAGTGCCTCTGCTTATTTGAAAAGAATTTGAAGAAGTACGTGAGGTTCATTTCTGACAGAATCTTATAAGATGCTAATACAAATTCAGAGAACAATCTTTTTCCGCACCACACAAACCACCAAAAACGCATGGTGTTTGTTACCGTGTTCAAACTCCCAAAAGTTTAGTACCCAGTTATCTGAGAGATCCCTTTCTCCTGTCATAACGATCATGGGAAAACCTGTCCGGACCTGCGGAAGGCCAGATGCCAGATCAGACTCTCATGTTGTGTCCCCTGAGCTCCCGGAACCGAGCTCTTAAACCCTGAAGTTTTCACCTGCTGTTTTATCAGCGTTTATTTAACTCATTTTGAGTTCCCAGGTGATTTACTGATGCCGGTCAAAATTCACTGCATTTACTGATGCTGGTCGAAATTCACTACATTTACTTGATGCTGCTTGAAATTCACTGGCAGTTAAAGAAAAATGAATGCTGGAAAAGTAAAATGTAACGTGCCAAAATCTCCCCAAGTGCCTCAAAAGCACTAACTTCACAGAGACTCTAGGTTAAAGGCACACAGACCAGAATTTATAAATACATCGCTTCTGTATTAGCAAAAAGAAACTTGGAAGGGGCACAGCCAAATTCAACATTACTTTCTGAAAAAGTCACCTAACGCCAAGTGCTGAACGACGTCCGAGCAGCCAACCTGCTCTGCTGTCCCGGCCCCCGCACAGGAGGCTGGCCGTACCGCTGCTCTTACACACGCTATGTTAGCTTCACCTGTTACTGCTGGTCACCACTCCACAAGAAAGAGGGAAAAAAATGTTTTAGAATAGGAAAGTAATGTTAGTAAAAAAAATTTAAAAACTACTCTTGTTAGTAAAAAAAGTACCAAAAGTAAAATTTGCCCAGAGAAGCTGTGGACGCCCCATCCCTGGAAGTGTTCAAGGCCAGGCTGGATGAGGCTTTGAGCAACCTGGTCTAGTGGAAGGTGTCCCTGCCCATGGCAGGGGGGTTGGAACTAGATGGTCTTTAAGGCCCCTTCCAACCCAAACCATTCTGGGATTCTAAAAGTTCACTTCAGAAGGAAAGCTTAGCACAGACGTTGTGCAGAAGGAACAGGGTGGAAGTACCTGTAACCGGTCCCTCGGAGGGACGTGGGGTTCAGCCTTCCAAGGACCCCGGCACTCAGATGCCTTACCTAAGTAAAGCGAGGCGTTTTCTTTCTTGACGTTGTCATCCAAGTAGGTTGGTCCCAAGGTATAGATGGGTGTCGAGCCCATGCCAATGAGGATCTGGGCACAAATGAATAAAGCTACGTAGAGAGAGTGGTCGTTTCCGCCGGAGTCCTTGGCGCAGGCCGACGAGTCCCACTGCTCTTTGGCGGTGCCGTTGCCAGTCACGCACAAGCCCTCGTTACTGACGGAGGAGTTCAATTCCTGGATCTGGTACGGCGGTGAGATGAAATGAGGTAAAGAGAAGAGCGCAGCCCCCAGGGCGATGAAAAAACCCCCTACGGCCAGCCAG
>NW_010254675.1:0-21275 GCF_000690775.1 Eurypyga helias | reverse complement strand
GATTCTATGATTCTATGATACAGATATTGTGTACAAAATACCACAGTCCTCCAGGAAGAACAAATGTACAAATCATGTGGCACACTGAGGTCATATTACTTCTTTGTTGCAAAGCAATAGAAATATGTATTTCAAATTAATGAGAATCATTGCATTAAAAGTACATAACTATCTTTGGAGTTTCCTAACTTTAAAGTTCTGCTCTAAGCTCCTTGGATGCCTGTAAAAAAGACTACAACAAAACAGAAGACTAAACTCTTTGCCATCTCCATGATCCCTTCTTTCTCTATTATGAAAAAGAGTAATGTTACTGTTTTTCTGCATCTCACTGATCCCATTCAGCCATTTTGATATATATATAAAATATCAGCAAGAGCAGCTGGATGCCTTTCAGTGGTGGCCTACTGAGTTGCTCTGCTCACTTGAGTTTGAGCTGGATCTTGTGAAAGGTGTCTACCTGAGTCTGTTAACTCACATTCTAGATAGGAAGACTCTAGACTCTTACATTAATTGTAAGTCAGAACTATACAACTTCCCAAAAGCAAAGTAAGAAACAGTCTTATAAGCTTCCCAAAAAAAAACAGAAAAAAGAAGACAGACAAAAGTTTAGGGAAGCCCTAGCTCCAAGGGGAAACAAGTAAAAAAAAACCTGTAGGTAAATTATATGCATGAACAAAAAAATCCACACTCTAAGCTACATTTGAAAAGGGAAAAGTATGTTTTAAGCCTAAGGGGTTACTACATACATATGATAAAGAATGTTTTAATGACAGTTTTTAGAGACACTCTTGGTGCTGTAGTTCTAATAATAACAATCATTTAGGGATGACAAGTGGTGTTCCTCGGGAGTCAGTATTGGGATTGGCACTGTTCAACATCTTCCTTGGCAACATGGACAGTGGGATTGAGTGCACCTCTCAGCAAGTTTGCCGTTGACTCCCAGCTGTGTGGTGAGGTTGACATGCTGGAGGGAAGGGATGTCATCCAGAGGGACCTTGACAGGCTGGAGACGTGGGCCACTGCCAACCTCATGGAGTTCAACAAGGCCAAGTGCAAGGTCCTGCACCTGGGTTGGGCAAACTCAAGCACAAGTTCAGGCTAAAGAGATAATGGATTGAAAACAGTCCTGAGGAGAAATACTTGGGAAGTGCCCATCTCCAACCTACTGAAAATCAATGAATTAAATTGCTACAGCTATGACAACCAGAACAATATAGAATTGAATCAAGAGTTGTAAAAATCTTGACTGCTATTATCTTATTTTCTTAAGTTCATAACTTTTTAAGGATATAAATCCTCATGAAGTCAAAATAGTGATATAAAAATAACCTAATCTGTTCCTCTATTTTTCTATTTTAAGCTTCTTAAAAATGATAGAGATGGACACTGTCACTGACACCGTTAAAATGTAAATTAACTGGAACTTAAAACACTGAAGCTATAAAAATATTCACTGTCTGCCATTGTGGAAACATTTGATTGTGATCTGGTGTCACCACTCTCACTCTTAGAAAAGGCTGTAATACTTTTGGTAATTATTGTAAAGGACCATTTGTTTTGACATTAAGGCCTTTCATTGTTAAATAAAACAAAACAAACAAGAGTACTTTAAAACTGCTTACAGTAAGATTGTAACATAATTCTTTTGGGGTGATGATCACCAAGCATGCACACAGAGTAGAATCTAAATTTAACCATAAAATAAGATGATCATTTTTCCCTGTGTTAGTGGGTTTTGTTTGTTTATTACAGTATTTTTATCTGTTGGCATAGCCATAGAGTTGCAATCCGTTTCCAAGTATTTATGCATAGAAGAGAGTTATGACCCTTCTTCCATGCTGGTTCCCCTTCTCATTTGGACAAGAACGCTGCCTTTGTTTTAGAAACTCAACGTTTCATCAAAATCCTGAGATTTTAAGGTTTGTTTCTTGTGAGGCACGCTTGTGGGCTCATCCTTCCAGCTGCCTGACACAAACATCCAAATATGCCTTCCCATTCCTCCCAGCCTGCCAGCTAAGGCAGTGTATGCATGCTGGGCTTTGCATCTGTGTAGCAGAGCAGCCTCACCCTCTTGCAACTCAGCCGAAGGTGAAGTGCATCTACCTCATCTCAGGTTTGTTTCTCTTCCAAGCATACATAGCACAGAAATGTTTCTTTTCTGTGTTCTTGTTTTAAGTCATGCAAAAATATATTGGCTGGTACAAGACTGACAAGAAGATTGTAACTTTGAGTTCTCAAACAGTACCACAGTTACATCACCATGCAGTTTTGGTTAATCCTGCTACATTGGCTATTAGACTTCAACCCTTCATTCCACAGACAACACCGAGACAAGTGAGACAGAATGGGAATAAGGATCAGGGAGGGACTGAAGAGTTGGAACTATTTTTTTTCCTATTCTTAAGAGGTTCTAGACATGAAACACGTTTTTCAAATGTGAATGACTGAAGTGTATATCCTAAAAATAGTTGACATCAAAAAAAGGAAGCACTTTCATAACATCAGTCCACACCCGAGAGTCTGCAGTACAGTGAAGCACTGTCTTGCTGAAAATGAGACAGCATAATCTCTCTTTACCTGCTATATTATGTCCTCATTAATGAGCAATACTTTCTTAGTAAAACTAATAACAGACTTCTTGAGTCATGTAAATATACTGTACTTTCTTCAGTATTGCAAAAAATCCATGTTATTGTCTAAAATTCTAATTTCATATTAAGTGTTTCTCACAAACAGAAAATGGTAGCATGGGTTGTTTCCACCAGCGGAGTAAGTGAACTGTTGTTTTATTGGAGCAAAAGGTTAGAAACAGATGAAAGTAGTTTTGCAACAGAAAGTACAAAGTTCACTTTATTATCTTGTTTCCTGAAGTGCAGTATACCTCTGAAATGAAGTTTCTAAATAGATCCTGGGAGTATTTGACGGATTCTGATGGATTTATATGTCTGCTTTGGAAGCCTCCTTGAAGGCATTGTAATATTTATATCAAGACCTAATGGCCATTTTCAGAAATCAGTGGGAGCTGCTTTAGGAATGTAATATTAATAGGATACCAAGATAAAGATTTTTAAGAAGTATGTAGGTACTTTATAGTCTTTTCAGAAGCAGCCAGACATATAAAACCTGTGCTTAGGAAAACCTCACTAGATATTTAGTATGTCAAAATAATTTTTTACACCTAGTGCAAATCTTTATTTTCTGATTCCTGTGAATCTCCACATCAGTGCACTGCTTTGTAAACCTGAGTCACTGCACAGGCCAGTCCTTGAGACTACAGCTGAATCTAGGTATTTCAGGAACCAAAGTCTAAACATGGATCAGAAAAGGAGAAAAACAATTCTAATGCTTCTGTAAAAAGAGGTTTTCTATAGGTTTTCCATGCAAATGCAAAGCCCTGAACAAGTTCATGGGTTTTTTTATATCTGCTACAACTTAACTTATTTTTGTATTTTTAAGGTTTTAGCAAATTAAAGGCTGTAATAAGTTTGCCTTTAGTGTTACCTCATAAGACTTATTTTCCTTTCAGTTAATTTATTTTGTATTTTTTATTTTATAAAATCTAGTGATGAGTGGTCTTGCCTGAATCTATCCCTATATATAGGCATTTATACAGGTCCATTTGCACATTAACAACAGTTGCCTCTGTAAACTCCACTGCTTTCACACATAAAAATGAAATATGCTGAAATATTATGAGCCACTGCCTGCCTGTGGTATGAAAACTTCATTTCCTATCATGATTAGACAAGAATTTGCTTTTATGTCTTAATCCTAAACATCAAATAGATTAACACAGTACATTTCTACTTTTTATTCCTCATCCTTACACAGTGTCAGTGATAGGGAATCTTTAAAATTTGGTAATATTTATAGTGTAAGTGATGATATCTCTGCACCTGAAACACTAAATTGGATGGTTTTCTGATTAACTACAGCAGAGGAAACCACAGAAGACAGATGTGCTGTCACTTACAAAAGTAACTCAGTGAATGAACAGGATTTCCACCAACCAAGACTTTCTGCATAGAATTCCCTTAGAAATGTCAATCCAGCTTTGATCATCTTTAATTTACAGATTTAATGAAAAAATAGTCAAGCTAATATGGCCATTCATTAAATGGCCACGTTCTATATGCCTATCACATACTTGTGCCCAGGGTTTCATTCTTCAGTATTTATTGTATAAGGTCATCATCTTGCCCCCTTTTATTAAAACAAAGCAAAAATTGACACCCCCAACCCTCCAATAAGACCAGAAAATTCTGTGTGGAAATGCTCATTTCTGTTATTCTCAGTTACTTTCAGTGTTTTTTATAAAACACTGACTAATGCATAATAGCCTGTGCTAATTATGCTAACAGAACAATCGGTTTGACATCTGATTTCAGTCCATCTAAATACTATTGTGCAATTTAAAACATGCATTTGTTGCATTAAAAAAAAGTAGCCTAAGGTCTTAAAGCTTAGCATAATAACAAAAGCTTGCATAATTACAAATTACCTATTTCATGAGCAGAGCTGCGAATGAAACTGGTGTATCTGCACTTACTTTTGAAATGTGCATGCATCTTGGCAGATAGTCACACATGAAGTTAGGTAGAGAGATCTAGCTCATTCATGGAGAAGGAACTTGGTTATTGCTGCCTTGTGTGTAAGTCTTTGCTTTTATTTCAATTTTTCTTTATTGAACAATATTCCATGCCATTACGGAGTCATCAGTCTCTGCTGTTTATCTTTGATCACACTCCTGTGTATTGATATGGAGGAACACAGTCAAACCTATGGCAGCAATTCAGAATTCCTACTCATTCTCACCACTGTTACAAAGTTTCTTGCAAGTGGAAATTTTCATTTACACCTTATGGTCTCTCTGGAAGAATATTTTTTCCCCTACATAATTTGAGATACAACAAAAATTTAGCATTCTATCTTCAAACACAGAATAAATGAATATTGAGTTGTTATGATACTTTTCCCATTATCTTCTTGTTAATTCAAGTTAATAAAAAAGGCCTTAAAAATTGCTGTATGGTGATAAGCAGCTGGATCATGTTTTCCATTGAAAATATCTTTACAGTATAACAAGCTGCTTTCATTCATGAGTAATAAGCTGGAGTACTGAAAGTAAAACAGATGACCTCATTTTGGTTTACTTTTTTTCTCGATGCTAAGTCAAAACTTACTGACTTTAGGCAAGTCCATTCATCTACTTGAATCAGAAGGACTTCTGCTTTCATATTAAATGAATAATTGGTTCTTATTGCATGATTTGAATAACAAAATAGTGTTAAAAGAAACTTATTTTGAAGCAGTATAACTGGCTTTGTCTTCCTGTCATTTTGTTACAGTATCCTCTGTGCTGTGCTTCAGAAGCCTAACAACCTTTTTTATCTTATGTAGCGCTCTGTATATATAGAAAATATCCAACAGAAACATTCCAGTAAGAATTTAGATGTGCTTTTCTGCTTACACTCAAACTAACTTCATTTTACAGATAAGGAACCAAAGAAGTTAACATTTGTCAGGGTTCCCTAAGGGTATTGGTAAATGAGTCAGATTCAGACTATAGTACCATTAGATGATCCTTTACTAAGTTAGGTGATTTAATTTGTAAGGTATGTAAATCATTAGTAAGATATCTGTTTACTTCTGATCCCTTAATAAAAAATATTTTGATGGTGAGTAATCCAGGTGAAAAGTAATATTCAGAGGGGAAAAAAACCTGTAATTTTGGTGATTTGGGTATTACTGTTCCGGAGATGTAATTTCCTAATGCATCTATACCTGAAAATTACTTGTCATTCCAATACCTATTACTGATACATCCGACATAAATGTAGATTTTACTGCATCCGCTGTTATGTGTTGCTGTATATGGATTGTTAAACTTCTACACCTATTCCAGAATTCAATTTCTTCAAAAATACATGATAATGCGCAATTATAATGATGTTCTCCGTTTGAATCAGCATGTTTCAAGCAGTTACAGAAACACATTGCCTGTCACTGTAGCTGAGTTAAGATTAATAGCTATGCTTCTTTCTCTTATTACTATGTAGAATGTCTAAACCAGCATTTGAACACTGAAACCAAAGGGGTTTTTTAGCTCCCTTTCCAGAGACAGTCCTATACGCTTTTCTTTTTAAAATGAACAGATGTAGTTAGTCTTGGGGCATATAAGATTAGTAGGTATGAAGATAACAAGTTTCACTGAATATCTTCCATGCTATAAAACCAATAATACCTGTATTTTTATTAGCTGTATTAACTGTTAAGGAATTTATTCCCATAGTAAAAAGATGTATAAAAGGACATTTCTCATTTCATTTTGCATTTATGGCTTATTTTGTGACTATTTTTTTATCTCACAGAAGGTAATCAGGTACAATAGTAATGAGGATTTTTCTTGCTGGATAGTGCATTTGTGTCCATGGACTTCATGTATGCTGTATGTTTCTGTGGCACAGAGGCATATATTAAAGAAACAAATGCTGAATGTGCTCTTAGTATTACATAAATTTTCAAAGAGCTCAGATTGCCCTCTCTGAACTGACTAGAAAGCACAGCATGGCTCTCTGGCTCACTAATTGATGAACACCAGTAGGTCTTCCCTTCAGGAGAAGGGAACTTCCCTGAAACTTCCCTCTCAAGCAGTATTTTGACACCTATGCTTTTATATTTGATGATCTTGCTAAACAAATAACAAATTTCGGGCTATATCTGAAGATCTGTTGTCTGTCTCATATGCTTTTGAAATGTTGGAAGTCTTTAAGAGATGGAATTACTTTCAGCTAGAGTTCCTTCCGATTTTTAAAACTGTTTCTCAAGGCCATGAATCCAGCTCCCTGATGTTGGACAGGGTGCTCCAGAGGGTTATGTTTGTATAGTTACTTGTTTGTCATCAATTCTATTAAAAAAATGTTACTACTATGTTTCTTAGTGATTAGGGAAATACAGCAACCATCTCCCACGTAAGATACAGCTGAATTATTAAATTTTTGGCTAAAACTGGGCATTAGAAGAAGGCTAATTAGTAAATTGTGTGGAAGCAGCTGAAAGACTAGGAGAAGTTTCCTGAGCAAGAAAACATATGCATTATTTGCTACTCAGATAAAATCTTGGCATTTATACTACATACTTTACTGCTGTTGGAAGTTCAGGGAATGCTATTAGCAAATACATTTATTTTCAAGCATTGCAGTTTTGGATTTGTCTAGTCTAGATTGTTTTCTCTGTGATTTTCAGGTTCGGTAGATATAGTGTAATTAGAGTACTACGGCAGATGATGTTCCATGTATCCTCTGTTATAATCACGACATGAAAGTCAACAGAGAAAAAGTCTTGCTGAATTTAATTAAAAAAAAACAAAAATCAAACTTCCAGCATATTCTGACATTCTTTATTGTCACTGGCAGTGTTATATAGCTATCAGTCAGCTATCATAAAAAGCCCATTAATATCAAGGTTGTTACTTCCATGTGAAGTCTCTGCATAGTTAATCGTAATAACTTTAGAATACTGTAATACACAACAAAGGTTATAGAACAAAACGTCAAGAACTCATGATAATGTCAATTTGAAAAATATGGTTTCCATCATATCACATGTAAAAAGTCCATTTAGTCTTCCAATTATTTATGGTAGAAAGTGGCTGTTTTGAATGATAAACCCTAACATAAGAATTAACTACTTAAATTGTCTCTCTTGTTAGGTATCTAAGTAGATATTTCCTCATTATCCATGAATGCCTGGTTTTCCTCTGAGCACTATCATATTTGCTTTCAAATGGTTTAGCAATCAGAATGCAAGATGTGGTCTGAGCTCTACACGATACAGAATGGTGCCATGCAGAAAGACTTAGATGTATTTCTAGCTGAGGTACCAGTGGCAGGGTAGGCACCATAGTGGAGTTTTATAGTTATGATTTGAAGTACTCTTCATTTAAAATGTGTGGTGCTAAATAGCTAACATAAGCTTGCAGTATCCTCTTGTTTTGCTGATCATCTTTGTCAATACATCAGGATCCATGTGTCCAGGCAGCTTTCTTACCTTTGCCAGTCAGTCAGTGCTACAAGAGAATGAAGGCTCAATAAATCCTGGCCGCTGAAACTGGGCTTGTGAGTTTGATTGCTGGTTTAACACAAACTTGCCAGATTTTCAAGGCTGTTACATAGGTTGCTTTTGTTTATTAAACTTGTTTCCTAGCTAAATTTATGTCCTACTTGCTCAGTTTTGTTGCTTGGTGCTTGTCTTGATCTCCCCATCTAATCTTTGCTTTTCTAGACTTTGGCATGGTTCCTGGAAATATTTGCTCTATAGACCTTCACCTTTGTGGAATCAATTTCTTCCTCATTTCCTGACCTCACTTGCCCTGGCCATGGTAGCAACTTCCCATCCCCATTTCTGATTCCATTTTGTCTGACAGTTCTTGCCCTAATAGTATTAAACGTGTACATATGCCATTTAAAAAGTAATTTATTCTGTAAATTGTCTTTCTGTTTCTCCTGTTAAAGTAGGATTGAGAAGTTGAAATGATCTAACAGATTTTAAAGAGTAGAAACCTGTAATTTCTTTTCTCATTCAACAGTTCAGTCACAACATCTCTCTGTTAAAAAAAGAAGTCAGTCATATGCAGTGGGTAGTTTAGGACAGGTCATCCCTAATGAGTGAGTGGTGGTATTTCCTTTATATAGTCATCACTCCTAAAACAAGTTTTGTTGAGTGGTATTCAGAAAAAGCCCAAAAGTCTACTGAATGTAGAAATAGTCACTTTTACAAGAGATTGATTGTTACTTTTGTGACAGAAATGAGGTACCTGATATGACAAGGCAATGTAGTGACTAATCATGTGCCTTCAGGATCATATGAAAAAGCATGGAAGTTAACAATGTTAACTTTTATGCTAATAAACCAATTAATCACAGAATCATAGAATCACCCAATCATAGAATACCAGGTTGGAATGGACCTCAAGGATCATCTGGTCCAACTTTGGCAAAAGCATGATCTAGACAAGATGACCCAGCACCCTCTGCAGTCAAAACTTAAAAATGTCCAGTGTTGGGGAATCCACCTCTTCCTTGAGGACATTATTCCACTGTCTGATTTTTCTCATTGTGTCCAATCAGGATTGCCCCAGGAGTAACTTGTACTGATTACCCCTCATCATTTCCATATGACTCCGTGTAAAAAGGGAGTGTCCATTTTCTTGGCACCCTAGTGTTTTCACTGCACCCTGCAGTAACCCCACCTGCATGGCTCAAGTCCTGCTAAGGATCACTTGGTATAAGCTGGGAAAAGATTATGCATACTCCCTTTTGAACCTCACTTTCTGGTGTATTTGCTGGTTCCCCTGAACATAAAGAATGAGAAAGTCCTGAAAGGGTCCCAGAGTGTTTTAACCTTAATGGGAGGGAAGTGCAACCAAAATGAACTGTCTTTGTGGTCAGTCTCTGTTGCTGACATACCTCAAAGCCTGGCTGAAGCTGAAAGTAGGGATTCCCTCTCCATGTTAACTTCCCTTTAAAGTTGGGAATAGTATGGTGTAGACGTGTTGGAAAGTTGTCAGTGGCTGAGGCTCTCTGGTTTTGTGCTAACTGTTCAGAGGGGTAAAGAATCAATTCTTGAATAATTCTTATTGATTATTTATAGTCACAGAGAGGGTGATGAGGCACTGGAACAGCTTGCCCAGAGAAGCTGTGGATGCCCCCATCCCTGGAAGTGTTCAAGGCCAGGCTGGATGAGGCTTTGAGCAACCTGGTCTAGTGGAAGGTGTCCCTGCCCATGGCAGGGGGGTTGGAACTAGATGGTCTTTAACGTCCCTTCCAACCCAAACCATTCTATGATTCTATATTTTTCACCTAACCTGTTTTGTCCTTTAAATGTGCTTTCAGGAATTGGAAAATTGCTGTAGTCTCTTTCTAGCTTTGATTTCCTAAGTTTTCCTATGGTTTCCTAGCTTCCTGCCCCTTGCTCCTACCAAGTTGTTAGTCACCTCTGGGAATTATTGACATGGATCTTTTATATTTCTTGAGTTTATATGTGCCCTTTTCTTACTGGAACTACAATAGGCTGATAGTATTTGATCACTCAACTGGCACAATGAATCATTTACTGTAGAACTCTGCCTCTATAATAATTAAATAGGAGCTGTATTGCAGAAAGGGAAGAAAAATAGGAGAGGTAAGCAAAGGAGCAAATAAAATACACAAAAGCAAACCCATTGATGTGCAATCTCTGTCTCCGCCTCCTTGCCCCACCCCCCCTTGCCAATATTCTCATGTAGGAAAATGAAGATGTACTTATTCTGTGTGACTGCTGTAAAGACAGACCTTATATGAAGTGGCATGAAACTTAGATCATCAAGCCCTGTCATTTCCATGAGCACAGGAAGCGTAAGTTAAAACTGGCCATTTAGGATCAGGTTTCATCCTTACATGAAGAGAACACTGATTCTGGGTTCAAGGGATCTGATCTAAATCATCAAACTGACAGAGAATGCTGCCTATGAAGCTTCTTTCTAGTGACACCCCAAAAAGTGAAGCAGTGAGGGAAGTGTAGTTTTATTGGGTCTTCCAAGCTTGCCAATAAATGTATTTTCTTCAGCTCTGCCTAAATCTGTACCTTGTACATGCAATTCAGTGAGCTCAACATTGTGTGAAGAATAAAATACAGTGCCTTGCATATTAATCTAGCCTGTGACTCATTAATTGCTTCTCTTTTCCATCTCTTTTAGAAATATAAACATTAATAGGTGCTAACGACCACATCTCTCAAATTTCAAATGCAGCAAGCAGTGCCACATTTAGTATTCTCAGGAACTGTATCATATAGGTCATGATACTTTTTCTTCTTAGAGGCACATCTTGGAGATTCAGATCAGTTTTATCTTTAACTTATTTTAAAAAGTAGGTTTCTATCTGTTATGTACACTAAGGTTGTGGAAGTGGAAACAGAAATGAGTTTCAGGCTTAAAGTATTTCAGACAATGCCATGCTTTGTTGATGGGAAGGAGGAATTAACCTCATGGCTTTGGATGGTCAGAATGGCAATACTTAGTACTAAGCTCTTTAATACAGAGTATTAGTTATTTGAAATTTGGCATTAGTTTATAAATAAGGACGTTGGGTCAGGAGTGTCATATTTCAGAATTTACCTTTTTATTCTTAAGATCCTAATGCTCTTTTGAATGATGTAAAAATAAAATGCAAACTTTGAAAGCTAGAAAGAGTAATTTGAATAAAAATTTGATTCAATAGGATAAGCAAACTGATGGTAACCTGTAATATATACAGAATGGAGGAGTAAAGTGTTTAAACTAGAAGATTGAGAAGTACAACTTCTTAAGTACAATAATTTATACCTACTCACTTCAGTGTCCTGTCATGATAAGAACTTCAGTTTTGGAACACACAGACCCAAAATCTTAAGTCAAATTTTGCTGTGCTGTTATATATATATATATTATTATGGTAACAAAAATAGGTACGTACTACCATTGATTTGATCTGCATCAGTTAGAATCCTACAGTAGAGGAACAAAGTAATTAAGAGAAAGAATTCTGGCTTTTAACCTAGTCCAGTGGATCAAATCAGGCAGATGGGAAAGCTTATGACAACAGTTAAGATACCAAAGCCTGCATTACAGTTTTAATAATACATAAAAATATCATCAGTGACACTACTTTATACTCTACTTCAGTCATTAATTAATTATATTATATGCACATATGGGAAGCTGTTGAAAAAAATAAGCAAACAGGTTCTGCTTCAGCATGCAGATAACACGTGGTTTTATAGTTGTGTTTCCAACCCTTGGTGAAAGGAGTTTGCATTGTTCTCTTTCTGCTGGAGCTGTGGCACAAATGAATGCAATTTGGCTGAAAATCAGGATGACATTGCATCAGCTAACTGGTGAAAACTACTGTGCAATAGGGTAGATATATTCTGTCTGTATCTTTCATTGAGGATGTATGTTTGCCCTTAGCTGTCTTAGGTCTTTGTCTGTAAAATTGTCCTTGGCAGCTTCTTAAACAGTAAGCTGCAAGTGCACCTTTTGTCTGATGCTCAGAGACCAAGATTATTTTTTTCTGATGTAGAACTGTCCATATGATGAACTCAGCGTGAATCAACTTCTAAAATCCGTCCAGAAACTAAAGCTTGTTAGTTTGGTTGCCTACTTGTTCACACAATTGTCTTTTTCCTACAGGCATATTAAGTATATGTTTCTTCTGTGAAAGGCATTATTATTTCCAATCTTTCAGTAATATCCAATGGAATAATGTCATCACTAACCATGAAAGTCCTAACCTGACCTTCCTGAATCTCTTCAATTTTCTTATCACTGAGGACACCTGAACCTACTTTGGCTGCAACTGGTGAACAGTAAGAGACTGGCAGGCTAGTTTTTTTATGTGGAAGAAAAGTGGACATGATTGAATTTTGTCCTTAATCAAGTACTTCAGGTTTCAGGACAGACTGTGAGACTCCCTTCAAACAATATAAAAAGAGAGGCATAGACAAGACATTTATACTCTGATTATTCAAACATTCTATTTGAATTTCATTATAGCTATATCCTTTTTTATAATTTGTTGCCTGCTTGTTGAGCTGCCATATATCTATCCAACATGGATGCTCCTTCAGTGAAAGAATTAAAAATCTGGACTCATTTCTGTCAACAAATGGCATTGTACCAGACTTAGTACGCTTGTTTGAAGTGAAACTTGTATTCTTATGAATGGACAGGGTAAGGTTTTGGCTCAAGAGTTGGTAAGACTGTGTCACTTAAATGTAGCCAGGCAATATACAGAAAACTTGGAGTAAGAATTGAAATTACTTGATGCAGAAAATTTGAAAGAGAATTGAAGCAAGAGAGCTGGTCTTCAAGGGCTTCAGAGAAGAGATTTCCATGACAACAGAATACTTAGGTATGCAAATTAAGAAACAAAGCATCTTAAAAAATAATCAGGAAATACACCTCTATTTCATAGACTAAAACCTGAACAATTTTGGAGCACTGGTTTGGTCGGAGAAATAGGCGTGGGGAGCTGAGAAAATAGGGCCATTGCAGGCCAAATTCCCATCTCACTTCAATCAGTACTATTCATTTAATCATACAGCCATAAGGACGTATATATACAGAAGATACCTCAAGATATATGGTAATGCTGTGCTGTGACAGGATAAAAAGCTCTAGACTGTCTTCTGCAGGTCATTTACACATCAGCTAAACCAAGTCTTTAACAATGGAGATTCCACTAACCTCTTTTTGAAACTTTTAATATTTGTCTATCTTAGAAGTTTTCCAATAAATTTTAATTACTTTTTTTGCTGCAACCTAAGTTCTTTTCTCCTGTGACACTCTGCCACTGGCCATGGAGCACAATTGATTACTGGCTTCATTGTAGCAACCATTTAAATATGAAAGGCTGTTATCATGTCCTGTACATTTTCAGGATATTATATGAAGGAATTAATGTTTATTGTAAAGGGTCTTGTTATTGTATAGACTATGCTATATAATCTCTGCAGTAAGTATTGTAGCCCTTTTCCTATGTCCCATGCTGTATTATGAATTTCATATTATGTTCAAGAGCTTTGTCTGTTAAGGAAAGGAAAACATTTATATGAATTATGATAATAGAATTCTCTGTTATCACTGACATCACATCACATAATTCACAGACTTATCAAGACTTAAAACATTTATTTTGCCTTTCCTCCCACTCATTTTGGAAGGGCATTTCAGTAATTGAATTCTTTAATACTTAGCAACTTTTTTTTTAATTTACAACCAAAATTTATAGATTATAGATTATACCATTTGTTCCTGTGCCAGCATTGACCTTTAGCTGAAATAGATTTTTTTTCTCTCACTGATTCTTACCTGTCTGATGTATTTATATAACAACCATATTCTCTCTTAGACTTTTTATATAAGGATAAACAAGCTTCTTTAGTCTCCATATAGATTGGGTTTATTCCAAAAAGACTACTGTTGCCATCAAAAAGATAATTTGGTCTCATGTCTCTGTATTTAGATGCATTAATGAAAGATAAAATTGCTGTCTTCCCATATTTCCATAAACGAATCATTAGTGCCATAAATCTAGTAATCTTATTCCCTGGAGGAAATATCGTAGGAACCAAAATGCTCTAAAGCATTCTGAAATTTGTTAACTTTGTGTTGTTAATGATTGTTTGATATTCTATGAACTGGCTTTAGAGTTAGCTAGGAAGCCTTAGACTTTCATTCTTAAACCTTAAATCTGGCACCTCTGTGGATGTGGATTCAAAAATGGAAAATATGAAGCACTGCATCCAGTTACATCCTGTCGTTGGCTGCACATAGTTCTACTGCTCTCTGATCTCCACTAGCTGAACATAAAAGCCATTATCCTTACTGCTGTTACTCAGTTTTTCATGAGAAATGATATGTGAGGTAAATAGGAAAGGGAAAAGCAAATGGAGGGAAGGGAGAGGGAGAAGTAGAGTGGGAGAATGGTTTACTGGTACAGAATGCAGAATTACCTGATGAAAATGGGGGACAAAAAGCAATGGGAAGCCAACATACAGCCGAATGTAAAACTGCCAGAAAAAGTGTTGAGAATTCATGCTGCCGTAAACTGGCTCAGTCTGGGCACTTTTCTACACCAGGGTCAGCTCAGGGGGTTTTGGTGCTGGGTTTTTTTTTACGTTTTTCTTTTTTCTGTCTCTTTTGAGTGTAGAGAAGATCACTATGAGCACGGATTCCACATAAGTTCTTAAAGCCTACGATCTATTTTAGATATATAAAAAAAGATAGATTTCCCCTACAAGAACAGAGGTTAGCTACTGTATAATTAGCCAATATTTTTTTTCAACCTACACCTGTCTAATGCACTATTTTTCAGCTGCGTGTCTTCTGAAGTTGGCTGCATTTCAGCAGCAGGTGAATTTGCTCCCCGTATGCTTTTATTTTTAAAATGTTTTGTGATCTGCCAGGCTAAGAATGAGTTGCTTAAAAACGACAGTACTGTTATTTTACATAAAGTTTATGTAAATATGAAACCTTATATTGACGCAGGTTTACTAATGAAATAACTTCAGTGACAGTCTAATAAAGACAACAAACAATTCAACAGCAATTTAGATTACATGATACAGATTATGCCAAGGAAGTCTCTAAGCAGCACATCAAAGTCGTGTTGAATATTAGATGTGTTTTTTTAAAATATAACCTTGCATTAGTTTGTAATGGCTTTCTTCTAAAACAGCTGCAGTGCGGCTATTATAAACCGTGAATCACAGTTCAAACAAGACGTAAAAACAGAAGACTGTCACAAATCAAAACCTGTATGTCTAAAAACCGCCATTCAACAACCAAACCACTCCAGTCACCTGCAGCATACTGAAGTGAAGCCAACGGACACAGATACAACAGCGGGGGGCGGGGTGGGGCGGAAAGGATTTTAGAATCTGAAGGAACTGAATACTTACTTCCCATTGAAACTGAGTGAAGGGTGGGCCCCCTACTTCCCTGAGTCTTGCTTTAAAAGCCCCAACAAAGAAATCCATATCTTGGCTGATTTACATCTGGAAACAACGTTTAAATGGGAATGTTATTAAATAATTGTTTTTTCTTTTCTTTTTGGTTACCACAAATAAATTCTCACTTGTTTACTCATTTATGGTAAGCCAAATTGCATCTCACCCCTAGAGAACTTACTACAAACTGTTAATTTAAGAAATAAATTGACTTTCAAGGAAAGTAGGCTCTCACCCTTTCTTCTCACCGTTTTGTAACAAGGTATAGCAAAACTAATGATCAATTTTTGCCAAGTGCCAGGGGTGGCCTTTATTGTTTCTCATTATTTATTTCTGTGCAGGGACAAGGATGCACAATGTCCTTTTGAAGAAATGTTCTGGTTAAAGTTTAATAGGCACAAAAATCAAAATATACAAAATTACTCATTCTGAAAGCACCAATGCTCTCTGAAACTGTGTGATATCAGGAAATCTTAATTCTGAAGCTCCACTATTTCAGAGACACGTAACTTGTTAGTAGTCTGTGACATCTTCTTACACCTCCGATCTCATTTTGTATTTTGAATCCTTCCGTATCCACCCTGTGGTGAGTTAGTCCCAGCTGGCAGTCAAGCACCCATACACTTCCTTGCTTACACCCAACCCCCAGTGTGACAGGGGAGACATGGGAAGAACAAGAGGGTGAAAACTTGGAGGTCAAAATAAAGACAGGGAAATCACTCACCAGTTACTTTCACAAGCAAAACAAACTTGTAGAGTTTAACTTAATTTATTGACAACCAACATAAATATTTAATTACTAAACTGGGTACTGGGACATAAAGAAGAAAACCACTTAAACACTTAAGGAAAGCACATTTCCTTCCCCTTTTCCAGGCTGAAATTCACTTCAGACTCTTCTTTCCCCTCCTTGTTCAAACTGCAGGTTACACTCAGTGAGATGATGGGCAGTGCAGGAGGTTGGGGTTAGCGTGCAGTGATTTCTCTCAACAACTTGTTGTTTCTCAATCTTTCTAGAGCTGCCCCTTCATTCTTGTTTCCTCTGTTCTGGCATGGGCTTATCCACGTGCTAGAGTCCTTTTGTGGTGTACATCCTGCAGTATGGGTCCTCCATAGGCCTCAGGCCCTTTGGGAGTGTACCTGCTCTTCCATGGAGCACCTCCTTCTCCTTTGACCCCTCTCACTCCCTCCCTCCCTTCTCAGCATTTTGTGCCGGCCCTTAAATATGTTTTTCTTGAGGTGCCACCAAGTCAGCTGATGGGCCCAGCTGTGCCCTGCAATGAGTTCATTGCAAGGCTGTCTGGAACCAGCTACTATATAGCACAGGGCAACTCAGGCCCCTCCACACAAAGGCCACCCCACAGCTGCCCACTAACAACACCTTGGCACTGACACCCAATGCGCACCCTACAACAGGGTGCCAGAGGACCCTGGCAAAGATGTGAGAGACATCTTGTTTAGATCAAGTACTTTTATCACAAATGCTAAATAATTGAATACAGTCAAATTACTCTTAATGTTTTGTGACTTAGAGTACACATAAAATGTTTTTGTAGGATACATTCTTACACACTATGACTTAAAAATAAATAAAATACACTTCTGGGAACAAAAATACTCTTAGAAATGTATTGTAGCGTGAAGAACAGTTTCTTTCTCATGCCTGAATAAAAAAATAAGAAAGTGGAATTTTATTACTTTTTGAAGGAGGAAGAATATTTGTCCTAGAAGAAAGTAACAGACTGATGTAGCTTTCCTTTTTTTTTTCTTGTGAAAAACATTGTAAGTGACATGCAGAATAAGCTTAATGACAAATTCTCCTGGGCATCAAGACAGCTTCCACCTGGAGGGCCATTCTCCAGCAGAGAAAGCACTGCAAAAATGAATGGCTTCTCTGGAGACCTAGAAAGTAACATGGACATGCTGAATCATTTGGGCTTATATTTGTTCTATTCAACTGCTTAATTATAAATTATTCAGTTTCTTAGTGTAAATATAATTCGGGTAGCTGAACTACTGTGTTAGCCCTCTGCAGATGTCCTAAAACCAGTGGGGGAGCAGAAGAGAATGAGAGAGCTGAATCTTTGGGTATTGCTATACACTTTCTGAGTCTGAGCCTTTTCTCATCCACAAAAACAGGAAAAAATCAAGTCATAGAACCAAGTCATAGTCCTCCTTGATAGAAAGGTGCTACCACTAGAAATCATGACGAATACTTTTTATTTATCAAAGAAGATTTGATTTTCTCTTTTGGATGAAAATGCCTCCTTGATCATTAGTCTAGCTTCACAATTTAGTACTTAATTTCATATATTTTTTATTTTAAACAGCTGTGGAAATCTGAGCTTGATTTGGACACACTGAATCATAATTACTTTAAATCTTTCCAATCTGAGGCTAACAGAAATATGCTGATTCAGACTCTAATTAAAGAAATCAGATGGAAACTATATCAACTATTTCAAGAAGAAGAAATTAAAATTTCATCACAGGTGACTGGAAGAAATCTTCAGCCATACCTGCCTTTTAAATAGATGCTCAAGGTGTTATTGGTATTTAGCTCCAAAATAAATATTTCGAATAAATGAGGAAGAAGGGAAGGAGTAATATATTTTGAAAAGTAAAGACTAGAATGAAACCCTATATTTATAGAAATATAATTATATGTTGAAATGTGATTATATAGGAGGGATGAAATCACAGCTGATGTCAGTTTTTAATGAATGTTATATAGAGCAGATACATGGGCTTGACATGTTAATTGGAGGAAACTGAATCAGGTCTGGTAAACAATAAAGAATTTGCCCTTTAAAGCGAATTTGGAAAAACCCCACATTCTGACGTATATTTTGTTTTACACAAAGCATGAAAATTACACATATTTAATCTTTATGTTTGCCAATTACTGCCAATAATTGTCATAATCTAGAGTTAGATAAAATTAAACCAGATGCTAAATGGTTGAAAATCTGAACAGTTCCATTATTGCTGTAGTTCTTATCAAGTCAGAAAATTATATACATCTGTATTAATTAAGGATTTTTCCAGTGATTTTTAAATAGGCTTTCATTTTATGTACTGCACCCCTAATTTGTATGTAGATGGTAAAAAATACGCTAACATTTAGATCTCACAGGCAGTGGTGGGGAAAAGGAAAATAGGTATGTACAAGGCAAGAGAAAACAAATAGGTTTAACCACCCAGGATATGGAAGAGTTCAAAAGGAAGTTGGGGAAGTTTTCCACTACAACTATTTAAATCTGGAGACAACGCAAAGGAAAGCGTATGCAGAGGGAATTGATCAAATTATTTCAAGCAAAGCTCATCAAGAAGAAGAGAAAATGAAGAGCAGATGGATGGAAACAAAGAGAACAATCAGGAAAACGAAGAAGATAAACTTAAGAGAAACATGCAGATTTATGGAGACAGTTCAGTTTATTTGGGTCACTTTCTTTTTTCTTTGCCTCAGATACAATTAATCATAGAAGTGGCACATGTTACCTTACCTGTACAAACGAGGTAGACACTTCTGGATCTTTTGTTCTGTACTGCGCTGCGTACCTGTAATTCTTTCTGCGACACAAGATGAATGTCTAGCTTAACTGGCAACTGCAAAAGTATTTTTGATGTATTACTACCATTCCTGCCTTAGTTCACTCTGTTATGACCAAAAGCTCACGTATATTTAGAGTGTTTTCATAACTCACGGAGTTTTGATACAATGTTGGGGTAGAGCAAGCTGAACAAGGGGAAGTGACAACCATAAATCAGGATTAGCCCACTATGAAAAAAAAAAAAAAGACAAAAAGGACGCCAGCAAAATTATGATAAATTACAGTTATCTCTAAGGTTAGCTTCTTGATAATAAGTAAGGTAAAATCCTGATAATGATACCACATCCTGATCTCTATTCTGATTACTTTGAATTTCTGACTACTCTTCTGACTACTTTGAATTTCTCTGATGAGGAAGAGCCATATCCTGGCTACCAGAAGATTCACCTTATAGAAAGGAAATCTTTTGAGATTTAACCTCAGCCAGCAATTAAACCCCACACAGCCTCTCACTCTCTCCCCCCACAGCAGGGTGGGGGAGAGAATCATAAGAGTAAAAGTGAGAAAACTCATGTATTGAGATAAAAGCAGTTTGATAGTTAAAGCAAAGGCCGCCCATGCAGGCAGAGCAAAACAAGGAGTGCATTCACCCCTTCCCATGGGCAGGCAGGTGTTTAGCCATCTCCAGGAAAGCACGGCTTCATGATGTGTAACAGTTACTTGCAAAGACAAACACCATCACTCCAAATACCTCCCCCTTCCTTCTTCTTTCCCCAGCTTTATGTGCTGAGCATGACATCACATGGTGTGGAATATCCCTTTGGTCAGTTGGGGTCAGCTGTCCCAGCTGTGTCCCTGCCCAACTCCTTGTGCACCCCCAGCCCACTCGCTGGTGGGGTGGGGTGAGGGGCAGAAAAGGCCTTGACTCTGTGTCAGCACTGCTCAGCAGTAACGAAAACATCCCTGGGTTACCAACACTGTTTCCAGCACAAATCCAAAACACAGCCCCATACCAGCTGCTGTGAAGACAATTAACTCCACCCCAGCCAAAACCAGCACAAGGGCATCTAGCAAATCCAGTACTCTGAATCCTATCTCTTCACAGTCTTTCCTAAACCTCCAGCAGTGAATGCGTTTTTATCAAAAACAAAGAACACTTGGCAGCAGCTACTCAACAGTGAGTTGTTCTCGGCCAGTGTTATATGACACAGGCTAAGAACTTATCAGTGCTGCTCCCTGCATCCAGGAACACAGCTTTCTAGCAGCCACAGTAAAGAGATTTAACCCTTTCCTGGCTGAACCCAGCACATCAAGTCATCAATCATTCCATCATTTCAGAGTGAAAACGGGCATAAATTTGTCCCATGGAATAGAAGAGGTTAGAAGTCTTTTCCTAAAGCATTTCTCGGCAGTGTGGTGTAGGAATTACTCCTTTACCTTTCAGCTGAAAAGAATCTTTACAATACCTGGTTCAAAAAATAATATGAAATTAAATGTTAAAATAATATTTAAGATTTTAGGCAGCTGAACCTATAACCTTTACATGCCTTGAAAAGTTTGTCTTTTTTTTTTTTGAATGCACACAAAGAGAACAATAACTGGGGTTTCTGAAGCAAATCATTATTCATACAAGAATAAAAGTAATAGTAAAGAGGACTAAAAAGTTATCTGTATAAAACTGAACTGGGAGAAGTGCCATAATGGAAGCATTTTCTAATGGTGTGTCATGGTAGGCAATATTTATAAATTAGGGGAGTTATGAAGGTGTCTTTAAACACCCTTTTTCTTTAAGCATGTTGGCCAAACCAGTCGTGATAGCGCAGGATGGAGCTTCATTGGTTTCAGTGGAATCACATGAATTCCTTCCAGAGCTGTTCAAAGTGCCTGACTAAATAATTTCTGCCTGGTGTCATTTCTGTGCTCCGTGTGTGGCTTCTTAGAATTTCACATCCTATAGTACAATTTACCGCCATTAGATCAAATACAGTGTTTTGAGCTCTAGGGTCAATGGGCTTAAAAATGGCAGGGTTTTGATAGGCTTGTTCTTTCAGATCTGAACGGGTGGCCGTGGTGGTGGTGGCGTTGGCAGTGCCGAGGAGCAGTTCCAAGCAGGACCCTTGGGCTCTGGGAGCGCTCCCGGCTCCAGGTGCTCGCGGGGCGCAGCTGAGGTGGGAGCTCCCGGTGCACGGGCCC
>NW_010254674.1:689-1341 GCF_000690775.1 Eurypyga helias | reverse complement strand
GGGACATGGAGACCTGGGATGTGGGAGACGGGACATGGGATGTGTGGGACATGGAGACGTGGGATGTGTGGGACATGGAGATGTGGGATGTAGGAGACAGGGAGACAGGGGACATGGGGGATGTGGGGACAGGGGACATGGAGACAGGAGACATGGGGTGCATGGGACATGGATACTTGGGATGTGGGAGACATGGAGACAGGGGAGGGGGTGTTCAGGGGGACACAGAGACCTGGGACGAGGGGGACATGGAGACCTGGGATGGGGGAGACGGGACATGGAGACAGGGGACATGGGGGACATGGATACTTGGGATGTGGGAGACATGGAGACAGGGGAGGGGGTGTTCAGGGGGACACAGAGACCTGGGACGAGGGGGACATGGAGACCTGGGATGGGGGAGACGGGACATGGAGACAGGGGACATGGGGGACATGGATACTTGGGATGTGGGAGACATGGAGACAGGGGAGGGGGTGTTCAGGGGGACACAGAGACCTGGGACGAGGGGGACATGGAGACCTGGGATGGGGGAGACGGGACATGGAGACAGGGGACATGGGGTGCGTGGGACACGGAGATGTGGGATGTGGGAGACAGGGGACATGGATATAGGGGACATGGGGGACACGGAGACCTGCGGTGTGGGAGA
>NW_010254674.1:0-202 GCF_000690775.1 Eurypyga helias | reverse complement strand
GGACGTGGGGTGCGTGAGACATGGAGACAGGGGCTGTGATGGGCAGCCGGGACACGGCAGGCAGGGACGCGCGGAGACCGGGAACGATGGGACCGTCCCGACCCCATCACCCCTCTCTCCCCCTTTTTCCACCTTCCAGCTGAACTACCTGGGCCCCCCCTTCAACGAACCCGACTTCAACCCGCCGCGGCCGGCGCGGGCC